>NC_134488.1:118404561-118412478 GCF_040206685.1 Ascaphus truei | reverse complement strand
TGTCAGTACAGCATGTAGCAGGAGTGCCTGACTCCATAGCAAAGACTGTGGTAAAGGATCATTCCGGCTGGGGATCCCTCCCTGTGGAATCAGCGTGTGTATCCATTCCTGCAGAGAGCAGCGCAGTGCGGCGTGAGATCACTGTGCGGTGTTGCTGAGTTCCAAGGATTATCCTGATCAGGAGCAGTGATCAGGGAGGGTATTATAATAAGTGCACCACCGGGCCCCAACACAGGGAAGCGCTAACCCTCACACTCACATTCACCTTATTGTTGTGGACGCTCAAGGGATAAGTGTCCTAGCACAGTATTATCAAAGGGACTGAGGATGATGTGATGATGGACATGTGGGTGAGGGGATGGTATGCATTCAGGGTGATGCAATGTTATTCCTAATTGATGTATTGATGTTATGCAAAGAGAGTTTCATTGAAGTTATCGTTCATGCTCAGTAAATACTGTTTATTCACATTGTGTGTATTTACTGTTTGGTTGTTCTGGTGAGGGCACACTCCCACCACGTTGGTATCCCTCATCAGTGGAGGCACTGCACCGAGTTGTAAGTATATACCTGAGGTTCCCCGTGGCGGAAGCTCAGCCCTTCTGGTTGCCAAACAGGTACAGCACCACACTGATAAGTAGTCAGATACACCTACCCACCCCAATCTCACTTTAGGGTGGAGGAAAGAGGGGCTACATATATATATATATATAAACGTAACAAATATAAACGTAACATAACAGTATAACATTTCCATAGCCTTTAGAATGTAAGAATTGTGGTGTTTTCACCAAGTAAAATATTCAACATTGCCATTTGTGGAATTCCTGGAAATATTATAGTTCATGAGATCCTGCCGAACACGGTTTGAAGACCACTGCACTGTACTGTATGACAGTTTTAGCTAGATACAGTGGCTCAGTTTTAGTGAATGGTGCCTTTAGCCCAAATTCAATATGCTCTCAGGAAATTCTAATTTCCATTCAAATGAATGCTTTGTTCAGGGAAAATCTGAACTCCATTTAAATTAATGGAACAGGGTTTTCCTGATACTGTGGCCAGTGTTTCTTTCTCTGAAGGACCAAGCACCAGACACGCCAACTCCCACTGATGTTCAGTACCAATGGTTTTTAGCATTATTGATAAAAGTTAATGATACATTTCAATATTTGGTAAAGAATCCCCAAACTCACTGATTTGAGTCTTTCAAGGACAATGTTTCTGCAGCTCTTCAATCTAAAAAGAACAGCAATTCAACTAATACAATGAATGACAATTTAGTATTTCAATTTGAAAGAATGCTTTGTTCTTTTAGGAATCCTTTGCTGTAGGAACATGGACGCCTGGGAATACTCTTGTAATAAATATTCTGTTACATTTTTTAGGAACTAATTTGGTTGTATTTTAGCACCTTGTTATGTTTTAACAATTTTCTTAGCACTTTCCACACCTGCTTAAATTGGAATTTACTGTGGAAATTAAACCATGTGGTTTAAAACTCAAATGTTTTACTGACTTGTGTCATGTTTATGAAAACCTCGAAACAGCCTATCCACATACTGTACATCAAAACCACGGTCTGAAATCACTATTTTCTAAGAATATTGTTTTTTAATATTAGAAACATCTATTGAAATACTTTGTGTTTGGAAATATTGGACTGAATTAAACACTGGGTTGTTTCTGTTTAATTTGTTTAGCAGAACAATTGGAAAGCATGAATAGCTGAATGAACCTTTTTTTTCAAAACTGCCAAAATTTAAAACTTGGAGTTTGTTTTGCAATTTAATATATTTTTGGGGAAGGAGGAGAAAAAACCCACAAAATTGTCAATAATTTTGGAGTAACTGATGCTTGTTAGGTAATTTCCTTTAACTGGATAATAGGCAGGTTTCTGATTTTTGTTCAGGCTATCGGTATTATCTGTAGTGTAGGGTTTTGGACAAGACATTTTCTAGGTGAATTTTCTACAATATTCCTTAGATTGAATGACTTTCAAGTTGCATATTATTTAAACTGATTTTAGATATAGTTTTCTGGCGACTATGAAATAGCAACATTTGTGTAACCAGCAAATGATTTTACAACATCTGTTTCTGAGAACCTCATATGGCAGAACATCTGTTGTGTGTGCTCCAAAGGATTCATTTTTCATGGGGTGTAGCATTAACTGATCTGAATGAACCCAGTTGAAACTCCATTGAAAAAACTGTGTTAGGAGAGTGAAAGTGTCCAATCAACTGTATATATGGTATATTGATGATCCTCAAACGGGAGAATCATCCATATACAGACATAATTCATGTCACATATGTCGCTGCGCAGTTGTGTAGCAGTGTCTCTCCCCAATCCTAATGAGCCTCTATTATAAGGAGCCCGTGTGTGGGTGCCAGGACGCCATTGGAGCTCTTATGGAAAGTGTATAGCTGAAGCAGGCCTGTCTCTTTGCAAAGCCTTTGGTATTCTTTGACAATTGGTGGGGATCCCCTCTGTTGTTACTCACACCTACGCTTTGACTCCACCATTGAACATGTCCGTGACTTTCTCACTCAGCTATGCTGAGTTGTCTTCCTCACGGCTTCAGGTTACTCTGAATTAGCCCGAGATCCCTCAGTGTCGCTTCAGCTGTTACCTCTCATGCTCGTCAGGGGACTCTAAAAGGTCTCCCCAATTTAGTCCCTCCTTACTTGAGTCAAATGTCATTGGCTGGGGCCATCCCTATCAAAGAGTCACATCCTGGTCACATCACAGAGAGGAGCCAGCCAGGGGGCAGTGTGTATCTTAGTAGTATACTTTCCAAGGGGGTTACATCCTTCCCCGGCTGAAGACTTGATGTCCTCATCAACTTTATCGGGATTACCTTCTATAACTATGATATATACATAATAATCAGAGCCGCGACAGATTTCCTGGGCTCAGAGCTAGAGTTTTGAGAGGACCACCCCTCCATGTTGACGGTCTCGCGAGCCCACCACCATTTCACACCTCTCGGGCCCCCTCTTTCTCCCCCTCTTCCAATGTATGCCTCTCCCCCCTCTTACTCTTACCCCCTCTGCTTCCTTATTCTCTCCCCTCTCTCTTACACCCTCTCTACTCACTCTTCCCCCTCCTTCAATCACCCTCTCTCTCAATCAATCCGCTCCCTCAATCTGCCCTCCTCACACTCATTTCCTCCACCCACCACACACACACGCAATCCCCCAACAATAATTACCCCCCCAAACTACATACATAAACACCGACCCCCACCAATACAAAAAAACCACCCCCCAAAATGCATGCAAAACACACTTACCTTGGGGATGGTCTCATCAGGCCTCTGGTGCCCCGGCTCTCCCCCAGATGTTGTGGACCACCTGCCAGGCCAGCCTCTCTCCCTCACTCTCCCCACGCTGGGCCGCTATCTCATGCTGGTGCGTGCTGAAATTAAATTACTAAATATATTATTATAAATGAAATAATTTAATTTAATAAATAATTATTATAAATTAGAGAGAGATCTTGCAGGGGACAGTGAGGGAGGCCTGCAGCTGGGGGGAACCAGTGCTCAGTGGCCAGAGACAGCAGTTGAGACCAACCTCTGACTGGACTAACTTCTTTGCCCAGCTACTGATCCACTCGTTGGTGGCCCTGATAACAATACTAATCTAACATCTACATCCCCTCTAGTCACATATTATCAAAGGTATAGTAGACTCCATACAACCAGGGCTTTTTTTGGGGGGTACGCGGACATATGCCGTATCCCCACCTTGTTTATACAGCTACTGTATAAGCTATAACACAGAAGCCGTCTGCGCATACATGGTCTCTTGCGCATGCACAGATGGCTCTGTGTTAATAGATTACACATTAGCCGTCTGCGCATGCTTGAGCTCAGTATCCCAACCTTTTTTCATAGAAAAAAAAGCAGTGCATACAATTATAGGGCCTCATGCAGTAAGCGTCGATAAGCCGTTTTTTCGCCATTTTTTTCGCCAAAATTGCCTTCCCGATTCAGTAAGCGCCGATAAGTGGGAAAAATCGTCAATTTTTGTTGCCGATAAAAACTTATCGGCAGCCGGGGTGCCGATAAGCCAACTTATCGGCACTTTTTTAAATCGGCTGAATTCAAGTAGCCCCGATCAGCTTTTTCGCTGCTGATCGGCACTCCAGAATTGAGAGTTTTTCAGCAATTCGTCCCGCCAACTAAGTTGGCAAGTTGGTGGAGGAGAAGCATCGGCAAGGTCGACACTTAGAAAAAATCAGGCCTTTTTCCTGTCTGTGATTGATGCCGGGGGTCTCCAGAGCTAATACCAGCACCGGAGCCCCCCGGCATGCATCCGAGGCAGGAAAAATGCATGTAAAGCCCACTTTATTACCTTAGTGGCTAACCGCTAAGGCAATGAAGGGGTTAACCCACCGTGCCAGCTTTATTGTGGGTAGCGGGGGTGGTGTGAAGGGGGTATTTGGCCCTTGTTGTTTGTTTAGGGCTTGCGGGGGGGGTTGCGGTGCACTTAACCCCTTCACGACCGTAGCAGTTAGTACCGCAACGGTCATGAAGGGGTTAAGGCCTCCCGCTACCACCCGCAAGCCCTAAACAACCACCGTTGGGGTAATACCCCCTTCACCCACACCCGCTACCCACAATAAAAAATAATCACACACAGCAGCCCCACAGTAAATAAATAAATAAATATATCTAAATAAATAAATTGAATATAAATAAATATATATATATATATATATAAAAAGGAAAAAAAGAGGAGAGAGGCGCACGCCCATAGCATAAAATGGTAGATTTAATGAGGGGAAAGGGGGGGGAGAGGGGGGTAAAAAACGCACTTACAAAAGTACAATAAAATCAAGCATATGTGATAATAATCACCACCATCCGGTTAATACTGCATACTCTTGGGGCAGTCCCAGGCTCCGATTGTAAAGGAACGACGTCCCCGCAGATATCCAGGGCTGGTGTGCTGTTTGAAAGTCCAAGAAAGTAGCTCCATATAGTCTAGGTATCTGTAGCACTCAGCGCGTGGATAAGTCCGCTCCAGCGCTTGGTATTGACTTCAATGTCAGTGCGTCTGACGTAATGACGCTCCCTGACGCGTTTCGTCAGTCACGGCTAACTTTTTCAAAGGGATGTCCTTGAGAGCGGGAGGTCCGGTATTATATATACAACCTAATGATGTTAATTATTTGGAACGCGCCCCACTCAGCTTAAAAGTGCTTCGTGCTAATACACATAATTAACCTATACATATAATCAGTGCTCGACAAATAATGTTAACCTGTCGCCCGTTGCGAGTGGATTTAGGCAGCTGGCGACCCGTGCTGCAGCTCAATGAATTCCCCTGCTCGTGCCAATTTTTTTTTTTTTTTTTTTTTTAAATAAATAAATAAATAATCCCCCTCCCTGATTGGGTTAAAAAAAAAGTTAAAAAAAAATGGCGGCAAATCCTGTGGTCCCGGCGCGCGTGCACAGGGCAAGCAGAGTGTCCTGCCATTTGCGCTGCCTGTTCCCCCCAGCAACCCAGAATCCCCCGCATCCCTCCCCCCCCCCCCATGTGGGACGGAGGGGGAAGCCCAAACCAAGCCCCGCGCGCAACCCAGCCCCCCCCTCCGCTCCCCACGTGGGACGGAGGGGGAGCCCAAACCAAGCCCCGCGCGCAACCCAGCCCCCCCCCCCTCCGCTCCCCACGTGGGACGGAGGGGGAACCCCAAAACAAGCGTCGCGCGCGATCCAGCCCCCACACCCTCCCCCCTCCGCTCCCCACGTGGGACGGAGGGGGAAGCCCAAAACAAGCGCGCGATCCAGCCCCCCCGCACCCTCCGCTCCCCACGTGGGACGGAGGGGGAAGTGCAAACCCAGCTTCCCCCGTGCGCGCCTCCTGCTGGGACCTGCTCCTGCTCCTGCTGGGACCTGCTCCTGCTCCTGCTGGGACCTGCTCCTGCTCCTGCTCCTGCTGGGACCTGCTGCTGCTGCTGCTGGGACCTGCTCCTGCTGGGACCTGCTGCTGCTGCTGCTGGGACCTGCTGCTGCTCCTGCTGGGACCTGCTGCTGCTGGGACCTGCTGCTGCTGCTGCTGCTGGGACCTGCTGCTGCTGCTGCTGAGGCCCACGCTGCGATGTGTGTCCCATGTCTTGGAGAGGGCCCACTGCCGTGCGGAGACCCCACTGCTGCCACGTGTGACCCGGTGAGTGTGTGAGTGACAGACTGAGTGTCTGTGAGTGTGCCTGTGTGCCTGTGTGTCTGTCAGTGTGCCTGTGTGTCTGTGAGTGTGCCTGTGTGTCTGTGAGTGTGCCTGTCAGTGTGCCTGTGTGCCTGTGTGTGTGTGTGTGTCTGTCAGTGTGCCTGTGTGTCTGTGAGTGTGCCTGTGTGTCTGTGAGTGTGCCTGTGTGTCTGTGAGTGTGCCTGTGTGTCTGTCAGTGTGCCTGTGTGTCTGTGAGTGTGCCTGTGTGTCTGTGAGTGTGCCTGTGTGTCTGTGAGTGTGCCTGTGTGTCTGTGAGTGTGCCTGTGTGTCTGTGAGTGTGCCTGTCAGTGTGCCTGTGTGTGTGTGTGTGTCTGTCAGTGTGCCTGTGTGTCTGTGAGTGTGCCTGTGTGCCTGTGTGTCTGTGAGTGTGCCTGTGTGTCTGTGAGTGTGCCTGTGAGTGTGCCTGTGTGCCTGTGTGTCTGTGAGTGTGCCTGTGTGTCTGTGAGTGTGCCTGTGTGTCTGTGAGTGTGCCTGTGTGTCTGTCAGTGTGCCTGTGTGTCTGTGAGTGTGCCTGTGTGTCTGTGAGTGTGCCTGTGTGTCTGTCAGTGTGCCTGTGTGTCTGTGAGTGTGCCTGTGTGTCTGTGAGTGTGCCTGTGTGTCTGTGAGTGTGCCTGTGTGCCTGTGTGCCTGTGTGTCTGTGAGTGTGCCTGTGTGTCTGTGAGTGTGCCTGTGTGTCTGTGAGTGTGCCTGTGTGTCTGTGAGTGTGCCTGTGTGTCTGTGAGTGTGCCTGTCAGTGTGCCTGTGTGTGTGAGTGTGTGTGTCTGTCAGTGTGCCTGTGTGTCTGTGAGTGTGCCTGTGTGCCTGTGTGTCTGTGAGTGTGCCTGTGTGTCTGTGAGTGTGCCTGTGAGTGTGCCTGTGTGCCTGTGTGTCTGTGAGTGTGCCTGTGTGTCTGTGAGTGTGCCTGTGTGTCTGTGAGTGTGCCTGTGTGTCTGTCAGTGTGCCTGTGTGTCTGTGAGTGTGCCTGTGTGTCTGTGAGTGTGCCTGTGTGTCTGTCAGTGTGCCTGTGTGTCTGTGAGTGTGCCTGTGTGTCTGTGAGTGTGCCTGTGTGTCTGTGAGTGTGCCTGTGTGCCTGTGTGCCTGTGTGTCTGTGAGTGTGCCTGTGTGTCTGTGAGTGTGCCTGTGTGTCTGTGAGTGTGCCTGTGTGTCTGTGAGTGTGCCTGTGTGTCTGTGAGTGTGCCTGTGTGTCTGTCAGTGTGTCTGTGTGTCTGTCAGTGTGCCTGTGTGTCTGTGAGTGTGCCTGTGTGTCTGTGAGTGTGCATGTGAGTGTGCCTGTGTGCCTGTGTGTCTGTGAGTGTGCCTGTGTGTCTGTGAGTGTGCCTGTGTGTCTGTGAGTGTGCCTGTGTGTCTGTGAGTGTGCCTGTGTGTCTGTCAGTGTGCCTGTGTGTCTGTCAGTGTGCCTGTGTGTCTGTGAGTGTGCCTGTGTGTCTGTGAGTGTGCCTGTGTGTCTGTGAGTGTGCCTGTGAGTGTGCCTGTGTGTCTGTGAGTGTGCCTGTGTGTCTGTGAGTGTGCCTGTGTGTCTGTGAGTGTGCCTGTGTGTCTGTGAGTGTGTCTGTCAGTGTGCCTGTGTGTGTGTGTGTGTCTGTCAGTGTGCCTGTGTGCCTGTGAGTGTGCCTGTGTGTCTGTGAGTGTGCCTGTGTGTCTGTGAGTGTGCCTGTGTGTCTGTGAGTGTGCCTGTGTGTCT
>NC_134488.1:117649561-117724561 GCF_040206685.1 Ascaphus truei | reverse complement strand
CGCGTCACTGGCCGGGGGCGGGCCAGTGACGTCACGGAGCTGGTTCGCCCTCATTGGGCGAACCGCTCACGTGACCGGCCTGTCTCGCCGGCAAGCGGGGGAATTTTAAATTCCCCTAAGACCTGCGCTTCCGCAAGCGCGCGGAAGCGCAGGTGAGCCCCTACTAAAGCCGCTCTAATTGCGGCTGTAGGGGCTCAGTGCTGAGCGGGAGCGCGCGTCAGCACGCTTCCGCAAGCACGCAGGGAACATGTCCGGGGCCTAAGGCTGACAGAGAGATAGATATGTGTAAGTTTTATTATATTCACACCTGGGAATTTGTGCACCAGTTTACCTCCATAGTAAAGGTAAGTATGAGATTGGCTTTAGCCAGATTTTAATTGCACTACCCAAATAAGCTCATGCTTTATTTAACCCCTTCATGGCTTTAACACTTTTTTCACCAGTCCATGGGACAACTATTACATGTGTATAAATAGTGTAGGTACCTGCATTAAACGGGTTGCCTTGACGTGGCATGCAGGCTTACAAATGCTTTGGCCAAAGGGTTTAACAAAATACCCTTTTTCATGAGAATATTATTTTATTTTAGCCTAATTGGTAGGAGCGCAGGAATCGTTCTTTTTGTTGAAGTAAACTTCTTTCGTGGCACCTAGTCCTGATGGGACAAAACTGGATAGATGGTGGGCGAAATGTGAAACGGAAGTGACGTCACGTAATGGACGCCGCTCCGCTCACACGTCTCATGTCACATGCGGCGGCGATAGCCGCCGGCGCCGCTCCTAATCGCCGCCGCGCCCCCCACCCCCACACCCCACCACACACCCGGCTGCTGACATATGACATCCGCTGCATCCGCCGCTCCTAATGGCCTAACTGTTCCACGGCCACTGTTCCCCGCCTGCTGCCATGCCGCGCATGCGCAGTTGTGATGGCGCCACTGACGGACGCCACACATGCGCAGAAGCGGCTGGCAGAGGCGTCGTTCCCCCCACACGCTCCTAATGCCCATTGGCAGCGGCGCCATTCAGCCCTCCACTGGCACACGCGCAAACCCGGGCGCAACCCCCCCCCCCCCCGCGGCACAGGGGCTCGGACACTCATGCCCGTGCCGGGCGCATGTACCCCGGGGGGGGTGCAGAATTTGCGTGCGAGGGGGGTGGGTGCAGAATTTGTGTGGGGGGGGGGGGAGAGAGGTGGTGCGCAATGTTACACCTCGCCCCTGGCTGCAGCAGGACCCACACACACTGACTGACCCACACACACACACACAATGACTGAGACCCACATTGACTGACCCACACACACACACACACTGACTGACTGACCCACACACACTCTCACTGACTGACACACACACACACACACACACACACACTGACTGACCCACACACACACTGGCTGACCCACACACACACTGACTGACCCACACACACACACTGACTCACATACACACACACACACACTGACTCACATACACACACACACACTGACATACATACACACACTGACACACATACACACTGACTGACACATACACACACACACTGACTGACACACATACACACACACACACACACACACTGACTGACACACATACACTGACTGACACACATACACACACACACACTGACACACATACACTGACTGACACACATACACTCACACACACACACACACACACACACACACACACACACACACTGACTGACACACATACACACATACACACACACTGACTGACACACATACACACACACATACACACACACACACACACAAACACACACACACACACTGACTGACACACATACACACACTGACTGACACACACTGACACACACACACACACACACACTGACACACACACACACACACACACACACACACTGACTGACTGACCCACACACACTCTCACTGACTGACACACACACACACACACACACACACACACACACACACACACACACACACTGACTGACCCACACACACACTGACTGACCCACACACACACACTGACATACATACACACACTGACTGACACACTGACATACACACACACACTGACTGACACATAATACACACACACACACACACTGACTGACACACATACACACACACACACACACACACACACACACACTGACTGACACACATACACACACACACACTGACTGACACACATACACACACACACACACTCACACTGACTGACACACATACACACACTGACTGGCACACACTGACACACACTGACTGACACACATACACACACACACTGACTGACACACACACACACACACACACAAACACACTGACACACATACACACACACTGACACACATACCCATACACACACTGATTGACACAAATACACACAAGGAATTCACACTTAGTGCAAATAGCTAATACAGGGGATTTGGGCCGAGCACGCGCATTATAAGTCAAATTTATTTGCGTTTTGTCAATGAAATTGTATTTTGATTTTTAATTAAAACATCACCAATACAAATACAATTTCTGTGACAAAAGTCAAAGAAGTTTCACTTACTATGCGCGTGCACAGCTACACACAGCTTTTTTTTTATATATAGATATATGCTTAAATATAGAAATTGTCAATTCGTCATTTTATGCAAACTTCAAGAATCCTTTAGACATGATCCTAATAATTACCACTTACTAATGTAATTTAATTACAGATTTAATAATGTTGGCTATCTTGCACATTAGGTTTAACACAGGAATACTTTTTTTGAAGTATTAATAATTTTTCAACAATATAATCATATTTTTACGTTTATTTAATTGAACTTTTTTGTATTGAAAGTTTTGTTAGCGGACATGTTAATTTGTAACGAGATACATCTGGTGCTTTAATTAATGCTTCTTTTCAACTGTTTACGTAAGGCACGTTCACTTGAGACGTGGAAAACCTGTGTAACCCTGTTTCCCCCCACCCAATCTCAGATTGGGTCCTCTAGGGGATCTAAAGCTCAGGCTACATGTCTCTGTGTGGTGGGTACCTGCTGGCGACAGGGGGTACGGAGTCTTCTGCGGTGACATGGGGAAGAACAGGAAAGGTTTCTGGGGTTGTACCTCCGTTCTCTTCACTGGTGCAGCACCTCCATCTCCTGCAGCTCCAAGCAGTATGGGGTTGAGTACGGACAGAAGAATTGTCTCCCCCTCCTCCTGATAATCTCCACTCTCAGGCAGGAGCGTGTATAAAAGTGCAGGCTCTTTATTGTCCTTCCTTATTCACAGTAGACAGTTGCACAGCAGGCTGTCCTCCTTTAGGATGTCCCTGACACCACTCCAGGCCTAGGGCCACCCAAGGTGGGTCTAGCTCTTCCCCTACCCCCAAAGCAGGGTAGGAGGTATGGGGTGTTCCCTTCCTCCCCCCCCCCCCCCCCCGGAGGGAGGCCTCAAGCTTGCCAGTCCTGGCAGCTCAGTCTGTGCCACCTATGTCCTTTCCACTCTAAGGACAGCTTTCAAAGACAGCTCCAGCACTAAATAGGAAGTGACCATGTCCTAAGTAGTTTCAACAGGCACCGCCCCTGTGCCTCTTGATTGGACACAGGGTCAGGTGACCTGCATTCACTGCCTCAGTGCACTACCTGACGTGGGGGAAACCCATGATTACTCCTGGCAAACCTGCCCTTATGCAGGGATTACAGCCAGGAGGAGGATAGAATAATAGCCCAAACCTACCAGGGCAACACCTGTATTGCACACAAGCTCACTTTATCTTGAAAAAAGTCATCGTTGACGACCGAAATGTCGATTCCTGTGGATTAAATTAACTTTTGTTTTACAAAGACCTCTGGAGAGCCGGCTTTTCCTTGATTCTCGAGGATATACTTATGCATCATTCTACCCGCTGCGGGCTGATTTCCGGGTACCCAAGGCAGCTGAATGCACTCTATTTATCTATCCATTCATTAAACTGCCATCATGTACGCCATCAAAAACCGAGGTGTTATTAATCCTTCAAGCTCACTGTATCCAAACTAACTACCCATTGCATGCCAAAAAGGTGAGTAAGGCATTGCCATGCAATGTCTTAAGAACAGAGAATGTATAAACACTGCTCACCTTAGTAATCAAATGCCATAGGTAAAAAGTGGTGCATGGGAATATGTAACAAGTAGATAGGGTTGGTCAGAGATGACCAGCAGAAGGAAATCCCATAAGTTTGCACTCAACTAAAATATAACTCTGAGTGTAGATATATATATATAATCAACCATATGGGTACCAGGAGGTTAAAACACAAAACAAAAAAATATTTATTAAATACTAAATAGGTACCTATTTAATATTAATAAATAATTTTTTGTTTTGTGTTTTAACCTCCTGGTACCCATATGGTTGATTATATATATATATATCTACACTCAGAGTTATATTTTAGTTGAATGTCTTAAGAACACCTAAGGCATACAGTTAACCCCTTCCACCATCCCCCTGGGGGCCTAACCTATATATTCACACATACACTAGATATATCAATATGCATTTTTAATGAGGGTAATTAACCACTTGCGTGACAGTGAAGCTAGCTAGGTCCTCTCATTCATGTTTAGATCCTCAGAGATCTTCAGGGTTAGGGCTTGCCTGCTTTGGAGTTACCTGGGGGGGGTGCAAGATTACCATATTTTGGTCAAAATATGTAACGAAAACCCCAATCTGAATGAAATATTTTAAATAGTTAAATATTTGGGAGAGGGAGAGGAGGGCAGTGGGCAGTGGTTGCAGAAGGGACAGAGATGGATGGTGAGGGGGATACAGGGACAGCGGGTTCCGGTGGGAGAGAGATACAGGGGCAGTGGGTGCAGGAGGAAGAGAGGGGCAGTGGCTGCAGGAGGGAGAGTGGGGCAGTGGGTGCAGGAGGGAGTGGGGCAGTGGGTGCTGGAGGGAGAGTGGGGTAGTGGGTACAGGAGGAAGAGAGGGGCAGTGGGTGCAGGAGGAAGAGAGGGGCAGTGGGTGCAGGAGGAAGAGAGGGGCAGTGGGTGCAGGAGGGAGAGAGGGACAGTGGGTGCAGGAGTAGAGAGGGGACTAGGTGCAGGAGGAAGAGAGGGGCAGTAGCCGCAGGAGGGAGAGAGGGGCAGTGGCTGCAGGAGGAAGAGAGGGGCAGTAGCTGCAGGAGGGAGAGTGGGGCAGTGGGTGCAGGAGGGAGAGTGGGGTAGTGGGTGCAGGAGGAAGAGAGGGGCAGTGGGTGCAGGAGGGATAGAGGGGCTGTGGGTGCAGGAGGGAGAGAGGGTCAGTGGTTGCTGGAGGGAGAGAGGGTCAGTGGGTGCTGGAGGGAGAGTGGGGTAGTGGGTGCAGGAGGAAGAGAGGGGCAGTGGGTGTAGGAGGAAGAGAGGGGCAGTGGGTGCAGGAGGGAGAGAGGGTCAGTGGTTGCTGGAGGGAGAGAGGGTCAGTGGGTGCTGGAGGGAGAGTGGGGTAGTGGGTGCAGGAGGAAGAGAGGGGCAGTGGGTGTAGGAGGAAGAGAGGGGCAGTGGGTGCAGGAGGAAGAGAGTGGCTGTGGCTGCAGGAGAAAGAGAGGGGCAGTGGGTGCAGAAGGGAGAGAGGGGCAGTGGGTGCAGGAGGAGAGAGGTGCAGTGGCTGCAAGAGGGAGAGAGGGGACTGGGTGCAGGAGGAAGAGAGGGGCAGTAGCTGCAGGAGGGAGAGAGGGGCAGTAGCTGCAGGAGGGAGAGAGGGGCAGTGGCGGCACGAGGAAGAGAGGGGCAGTGGGTGCAGGAGGGAGAGCGGGGCAGTGGGTGCAGGAGGGAGAGAGGGGCAGTGGGTGCAGGAGGGAGAGAGGGGACGTGGGTGCAGGAGGGAGAGAGGGGACGTGGGTGCAGGAGGGAGAGAGGGGACGTGGGTGCAGGAGAGAGAGGGGCAGTGGGTGCAGGAGGAGAGAGGGGCAGTGGCTGCAGGAGTGAGAGAGGGGACGTGGGTGCAGGAGGGAGAGAGGGGCAGTGGGTGATGGAGGGAGAAAGGGGCAGTGGGTGCAGGAGGGAGAGAGGGGCAGTGGCTGCAGGAGGAAGAGCGGGGCAGTGGGTGCAGGAGGAAGGGAGGGGCCATGGGTGCAGTAGGAAGAGAGACTGATGGGCAGGGGGCAGAAACAAGGAGCCAGATTGAGAGAGGCACAGTGAGAGAGGAAGTGGGGCAATGATTGCAGGAGGGAGAGAGGGGCAGAAGGGGTGTACTTTCCACACCGTCTGAGGCTGCTGATGCCGTCACTGCTCGCTGTGGGGGCGGGGCTATCACGCTACTCAACCAATCCCTCCCCGCCCCTGCCTGTTTCCCCACCCCCGCGTTACCAAGCACTGCACAGTCATATCCTCTTCCCAGGTACAATTCTCAGAGGGGGAAGTATGTGTGTGTGTTATTGGGGGGGTTGTGTGTATTACGAGGTTATTATGTGTATTGTGAAGGGAGTTATTTTGTGCATTGAGGAGGGGGATATTATGTGTATTTGGGTGGGGGGTAATGTGTATTGGGGAGGGCAGGTTATTGTGTTTTGGTGGAGGGGGGTATTATGTGTATTGGGGGAGGTTATTTTGTGTACTGGGGCGGGAGCTTAATGTGTATTGGGGAAGGGTGGTTATTGAGTTTGAGAGAGAGAGAGGTGTGGGTGTGGGAGGGAGAGAGGTGTGGGTGGGTGTGGGAGGAGAGAGGTGTAGGAGTGGGAGAGGTGTAGGTGTGGGAGGGAGAGAGGTGTGGGAGAGAGAGAGGTGTGGGACAGTGAGAGGTGAGGGAGGGGGAGAGGTGTGGGCGTGGGAGGGAGAGAGGTGTGGGTGTGGGAGGGGTATGGGAGTGGGAGAGGTGTGGGTATGGGAGGGAGAGAGGTGTGGGTGTGAGAGAGGTGTGGGTTTGGGAGGGAGAGAGGTGTGGGAGAGAGGGAGAGAGGTGTGGGAGAGAGGGAGAGAGGTGTGGGAGGAGAGAGGTTTGGGTGTGGGAGGGAGAGAGATGTGGGAGGGGGAGAGGTGTGGGCGTGGGAGGGAGAGAGGTGTGGGTGTGGGAGGGAGAGAGGTGTGGGAGAGGTGTTGTTGTGGGAGGAAGAGAGGTGTGGGTTTGGGAGAGGTGTGCGAGGGAGAGAGGTGTGGGTGTGGGAGGAGAGAGGTGTGGGTTTGGGAGGGAGAGAGGTGTGGGTTTGGAAGGGAGAGAGGTGTGGGTTTGGGAGGGAGAGAGGTGTGGGTTTGGAAGGGAGAGAGGTGTGGGTTTGGAAGGGAGAGAGGTGTGGGTTTGGAAGGGAAAGAGGTGTGAGTGTGGGAGGGAGAGAGGTGTGGGTGTGGGAGAGGTGTGGGTGTCAGAGAGGGAGAGGTGTGGGTGAGGGAGAGAGGTGTGGGTTTGGAAGGGAGAGAGGTGTGGGTTTGGAAGGGAAAGAGGTGTGGGTGTGGGAGGGAGAGAGGTGTGGGTGTGGGTGTGGGAGAGGTGTGGGTTTGGGAGGGAGAGAGGTGTGGGTTTGGGAGGGAGAGAGGTGTGGGTTTGGGAGGGAGAGAGGTGTGGGTTTGGGAGGGAGAGAGGTGTGGGTTTGGGAGGGAGGTGTGGGTGTGAGAGGGAGAGAGGTGTGGGAGGGAGAGAGGGAAAGCTGTCTGCAGCCCTGAGTACTGACACTTTAAAAAAAAAAAAAAAAAATAGCACTATATATATATAGTGCTATTTTGTTTAAAAAAAAAAAGTTATCAGATAACATTCCAAGAGACACTGTTTTTAAGTATACCCTTTGCTTACTTCATTCATTGTAACATCGCCGGAAGAAGAGATCAGTGTATCTCGAAAGCTCGCACAAATAAAAGCATTTCGCTAGCCACAGAACGGTATCGTCTATTTATTTTTTTATTATATATATATATATATATATATATACACACACACTCTCTTCCCATGAGCGCTAAAGGCCATGTCTGTACATACTGTGCTATATGTATGCACACACAGCTGTCTCTTACACATACTAATACTCCTTGTTTTTCCATCCCTATACACCAACAGGGACCACATAGTATCTACACACACTTTTAGTTTTGCTACAATCTCTCACATTTCCACACCCACCCACACCATTTATATTAACTCCCACTCCACACACACCTTTTGTAAAGCACTGTATACACTGTGGGCTCTCCATTCATTTATATTCACACAGATACACACACACTCTTACATCACTAACTTTCAGGAACCATTTAACACCTCCAGCCATAAATCACATCCACACACGGGGGAGGGACCAGCACAGATAACATTCCAAGAGACACTGTTTTTAAGTATACCCTTTGCTTGCTTCATTCATTGTAACATCGCCGGAAGAAGAGATCAGTGTATCTCGAAAGCTCGCACAAATAAAAGCATTTTAGTTAGCCACAGAACGGTATCATCTATTTAGTTTTTGATTATATATATATTCAATCTCATCTAACAACTTTAGTCGCACATACAATTATATATGAATAGCAACTGTTGTTGTTCCCTTCTTATCCTATCGCTGCTAGACAGGCTCTTATATACTCAGTATCTGGTTATGTCTTAGGCCTCGGCCAGGTTGGGAACGGGCGCGCTGGCGCTCGTGCGCTGCGCCCTGCTCGGCAGTGCGATTAGTGGCCGGCTAGGTGCGCGCGCGGAGCTGTTTCGCCCTCATTGGGCGAACCGCTCACGTGACGCGCATGCGAGCAGCAAATTCAAATTTGCTTGCTCGGCAAGCAGCTAAGCGCCGAGCAGGCGCGTCCGCTCGCTCACGCTGGCCACACACATTGCCGCAATGTGTTTCATCGTGGCCAACGTGAGTCCGCCCGCTCAGCGCCACCCTGGACGAGGCCATAGGGCTCGCTCAGACAGACTGCTACTTCCGCGCGCTTGCGTTCGCTTCTCCGCCGCCCGCTCCTGCAGCCCAGCGATCTCTGCTCACACTGCACGAGTTGGGTCGTGGCGTTTGGGGGCGGGGGAGCGTAACAAACACGTCACGGAGCTGGTTCGCCTTAATTGGCTGAACCAGCTCACATCACGTGACTGTAGCACCAAATTTCAATTTTGGTTGTGGCAGCAAAATGTCGCAGCGACAACGCTGCACTTTGCCGCCGGTGGAGTTTTCAGTTTGAAAACTCCCACCGAACAAGCAGAAATAACGACGTACGTAAGCGCGCGCACGTCGCAACGCGGCCTGTCTGAGTGGTGACGTCACCAACTCTCAAACATGAGCGCGTGTGTCCTGCGAATTTTGTGAGCGCGTGCGGGGGGGGGGGGGGGTGGCATGGGGGGCCTATTGAGCGCGCGCTTTTGGTCAAATATATATTATGCTCATCAGCATTTCAATTGTCTAATTCCAATTTGTTTTTGTTATTTTATGCATTTAAACTTTATATGCATTTTTTATTATATTTTTCATTGTATTTTTACTGTGCACACATTTAAAAAAAATAAATGTCGCATATTTTATTGCATATCGTATATAGGGCAACTTCAATTCCATATCAATGTTTCTTGCCTATTTAATTATGTCATTATCATAACAAGTTATATTGACATTTATCATATTAGTTATCATCTACATAGTTACATAGTAGATGAGGTTGAAAAAAGACATATGTCTATTAAGTTCAACCTATGCTAAATTTAGACGACAGATACTTTATCCTATATCCTCACCTACAGTATATTGATCTAGAGGAAGGCAAACACAAAATCCCAGTGACATATCATCCAATGATTTTCATAAGGTGCAAAACAAATTCCTTCCTGACTCCAAGAATTGGCAATCAGATTACTCCCTGGATCAACATCCTTCCCATGTTTACTTATTTGGTATATCCCTGTATACCTTTCCTTTCTAAAAAGATGTCCAACCATTTTTTAAACAAATCACAGTCTCCATGGGGTAATGAATTCCACATGTTAACTGCTCTCACTGTACAGAACCCTTTCCTTTGTGTTGGTGAAATCCCCTTTCCTCCAACCTTAAGGGATGCCCCCGAGTCCTTTGTACTTCCCTTGGGATGATTAGTTATTTGAAAGCTCCTTGTACTGTCCCCGAATATATTTATATATAGTTACCATATCTTAGATGCCTCTTTTCTAATGTAAATAAATCTAATTTAGCTGGCTCTCCTCATAAATTAGATAAATTAGATCTTCCATCCCCTTTATTAATTTGGTGGCTCTTCTCTGCACTCTTAGTTCCATAATATCTTTTCTAAGGAGTGGTGCCCCAAATTGTACTCCATATTCAAGCTGTGGTCTTACTGCTTTATAAATGGGCATAATTATGTTTACTTCCCTTCCATTCATTACCCATTTAATGCAAGATTAATGCAAGATAAGATCTTGTTTGCCTTTGCAGCTACTGCATGACTTTGGGCACTATTGCTAAACCTGCTGTCTACAAGCCCTCCTAAATCCTTCTCCATCAAGGATTTAGCTAATTTATCCCCATTTAATGTGTAAGTCATCTGTTAATGCTTGCTTCATAAATGCATAACCTTACATTTTTCTGTATTAAACCTCATCTGCCATTTACCTGCCCACGTTTCCAGTCTCTCCAAGTCCTTCTGGAGAGAAACTACAATTATATTTTTACTGCGTCCAATTTGCTTTATGTTGTACACCCACCTCGTGTCTAAGTAACCTAAGTAGACCATATCAACTGCATTACCCTGGTCTAAATTCCTACTTACCTCCTCAAAGAAACAAATAAGGTTAGTTTGGCATGATCTATCCTTGATAAATCCATGCTGACTATTACTAACAGTTTTGTTTTCCATTAAGTATTTCTGAATATGATCCCGTATTAAACCTTCAAGTAGCTTCCCCACTATTGAAGTTAGGCTTCCAGGTCTGTAATTCCCTGGTTGTGTGTGTGTGTCATGTGATCCTCCTCTGTGCTCTAAAATCTACGTAAGTGCCACGCACGTGGACGCAGCCTGAAGCAGAGAGGTGAGAGCACTGGATGCAGCCTGAAGCAGGGAGAGCTTCAGAAAGAAGAGCGCTGCAGATGCCAGTAAGTCCTCGTGCGGCAAAATTTTATAACGCGATCCCGTTTATAACGCAGTCTCATTCTGTGGACCCCGGGTTCAGCTGTATATATACATATATTTATATATTGCTAGTCCCATGCTGTGCTTAAAAGCTGTGTGAATAGCGATGCATCTGCTTTAATGGGCTCCATGTGAATGGATATTCCAGGCATGCTCATTCCCCAGAATCCCTTGCTGCAGTGGGAGCACTGTATACTAGGTGATAATGGTTGAAAGGCAGGGGTTCAGACCTGTCTAAGACATGTAAATGTGCTCACAAGTGATATTCTTTATTGGCTATATATATGATATGATGATATGAGCGAGCAGGCTGGAAGACTAAATAGGCTTTATTAATTATTTTAAATGATCATAATATAGTTCTTGCTATGTATCGTAATGATACATCTATATAATATTTTGATCTTACACTGTTTTCAGGTGCAGGTAAAATACAATGTATAACTGATAGAAAACCTATTTCTGTAAACACTATACTGCTACCTGCTAACTCATCATCCATATACAGTCATGTACAGTGGGGCCGTACCATATTGTCAATTTGTAAGGATAACTGTAGTATAGCAGAGGATTTTCTATCTGAAGCTGATAATCTCTATATAAAGACTCCTTGAAAGGGTATAGATACAATGGTGGGATTTTGAGAAAAGCTTGTGATAACACATTACATTTAGAACCTCTTAAATAAGGTGAACAAAATCTACCAAAAAAAAATGTCAACAACCAGTAATAATTACTAGCTTTTGTACAAAAGCAAAAGAATTGGGAAAGGTCCTTAGGAGACAGTGGCCAGTTTCACTAGCAGATGAACATTTAAGTAACAGTCTAGAAGAAAGACCTGAAGTGATCTATGAGAGCGAAAACAATTGGTAACATTCTGTCACCCGGTGACCTGAGCTTAAAAACGCTTGTTCTACAGGGGGCACGGGACATAAATCCCACAAACAAATACTGTAGGCTTTTTACCCTGTAATTTCTGTAAGGGCTGCAGAGGTCAAAAAAGCATTTAAAATGTAAAAGGGATAGTACAGGAGAAAGCCGTGACACCAAACAATATATCTTGTGTACGGCTAGGTTAACTTGTTAGATTGTGAACGCGGGTGTCAGTACGCGGGTGTCAGTACGTAGGGAGTACTATTAGGGATGTCAAGAGGGAAAACTTGTAAAATAGAAGAACTTGCACTGACCCTGTGCTAATAATGCTAATAATTGTAACTGGTGCTCAGATCCAGCACCTTAACCGTCAGGAAAGGGAAATGAAGTGTTACATACTGTAGTTAGATCGTAGATGAGGTTGAAAAAAAGACGTGTTGAACCTATGATAAATTTAGCCCTGGGGTTGCTTTGGAGATCCATCTGGTGACTACCTCTTATTTTCAAACTTGCTTTTTGTGATGTTATTTGCCTTTATGACATTGTTTTTGGTAAATTTACTTTTTTTTTGCAATAAAATTTTTGGGGGGGATCACGAGGCAGCACGTTTTCATTTGTATCTGTGTGAGTGTGAGTGCTGGGCTGATCTAAAAAAAAATTCTGAGATGGAATACTTGGTACACGAAAAGGGAAACAAAGACGATAAACCCTTTATATCCACTAGGTAGGCATTTTCAATATAAACATCATGGTGTAAGTAAAAAAAAAAAAAAAAAATAATAAACACTTTCTTGCACAGGCATACAACAAATAGAGAATAATAAACAGGGTGGAAATAGATTAAATAATTTAATAAAAGAAGGAGCTTACTGGATTTATATTTCAAACACAAGATCCTCCAATTCCAATTTTGACATAACTCCTTTTCTGCGTGAAGACTCATTTCTTATTGTTGACTTGTCAGTTTAAATCTTTACATTTGATTTTTAATTTATTTTCAGTTATTAATTATATTAAACAGATTTATTTTTAATTATATATATATATATATATATATATATATTAATTATGTACTGTACACTAGTATTTAGATCTCATGTCAATCTGCCTCTTTGGTAGCCCTTTCAATATACAGTAGCAAGGTTCTATATAAAAAAAATGATAAAATGACATAAATAAAACTAAATGTAAATATATATTTTAATGTCATTTATATTATGCTCTCCATATTTATATTGCACTTTTATAATAGTTTTTGGATTTTTATATGCACTTTAGATTACATGAAAGAATCGTATATTAAATGCACTTTATGTTATGTCTTTACTATATATTTGTGAAAGCTCGTATGTGGCTATGTCTGTACAGTATGTGTCTCCCTGTGTCTATAGCGGCAATCCCATTGGACCTTGGGCCAGGCCAATGAGATTGCTTCCTTGGCCGCCCGCCCCCGCACACCTCTCATTGGCCTGAGGCGGAGTGACGGGCCAAAGGAGAGACGGAGACACACACACACACACCGCCCACTCTCCCGCTCTCCCCCCGCTCACCCCCCCCCGCTCACCCCCACCCGTTTACCCTCCGCTTCCCCCCCCCCCCCACCCGCACACACAGAGCACGCACTGTGCGGCTCTCCCCTCACACAGGCCGCTCCCCCCCCTCCCCCCCACACACACAGAGCATGCACTCTGCCGCTCCCCCCCCTTCCCCCCCTCCCCCCCGCTCCCCCCCTTCCCCCCCCCCCCCGCTCCCCCCCCCCCCCACACACACAGAGCACGCTCTCTGCGGCTCTCCCCTCACACAGGCCGCTCCCCGTCCCAGAGGCCGCTCCTCCGGCTGTCTCCGCCTCTCCCCGTGAAAGGCGCAGCACCTCCTCACCGGAGCGTCTCAGCCTCTCCGCTGAGGAGCCCGAGGTGGAGGAGGAGGGCGGCCGGTACCCAGAGGAACAGAAGCGCGGCCGTGTGCAAGGTGAGGAAACGCAGGGGAATTACCGTGTCCCTGACTCCCCCTGCCCTTTGCCCCCCACCTACCCACCCTGCCCCCCCCTACCCTCCCTGCCCACCTGCCCCCTGCCCCCCCAGCCCTTTGCCCCCTGCCCCCCCTGCCCCACTGCCCTCTGCCTCCCCTGCCCTTTGCCCCCTGCCCCCTTTGCCCCCTGCCCTCCCACCCTGCCCACCTGCCCCCTGCCCCCCCTGCCCTTTGCCCCCTGCCACCCCTGCCCTTTGCCCCTGCCCCATTTGCCCCCTGCCCTCCCTCCCCTGCCCTTTGCCCCCTGCCCTCCCTTCCCCTGCCCTTTGCCCCCTGCCCTCCCTCCCCCTGCCCTTTGCCCTCCGCCTTCCATCCCCCTGCCCTTTGCCCTCCCTCCCCCTGCCCTTTGCCCCCTGCCCTCCCTCCCCCTGCCCTTTGCCCCTGCCCCTCCCTGCCCTTTGGCCCCCCCCGCCCCTCCCTGCCCTTTGGCCCCCCCGCCCCTCCCCCCCGCCCCTCCCTCCCCTTTGGCCCCCCCCACCCCTCCCTCCCCTTTGGCCCCCCCGCCCCTCCCTCCCCTTTGGCCCCCCCCGCCCCTCCCTGCCCTTTGCCCCCCCGCTCCTCCCTGCCCTTTGCCCCTCCCTGCCCTTTGCCCCTCCCTGCCCTTTGCCCCCCCCGCCCCTCCCTGCCCTTTGCCCCCCACCCCTCCCTGCCCTTTGCCCCCCCCCGCCCCTCCCTGCCCTTTGCCCCCCGCCCCTTCCTGCCCTTTGCCCCCCCCCGCCCCTCCCTGCCCTTTGCCCCCCCCGCCCCTTGCCCCCCGCCCCTCCCTGCCCTTTGCCGCCCCCCGCCCCTCCCTGCCCTTTGCCCCCCCCCCGCCCCTCCCTGCCCTTTGCCCCCCTGCCCTTTGCCCTCCCCACCCTTCTACGCCCCTTGGCCCCCCCGCCCTTCGACGCCCCTCCCCCCCGCCCTTCCACTCCATGTCCCCTGCCCTTCCACGCCCGGGCAACGCCGGGTATATCAGCTAGTTTTCTATGTTACCGCTATATAATACAGTTTTGGCCTGAATATAGTGCACATAATACGACCCCTACAGTTGGAAAAATAGATAGACCTGTTCCTTGCCTTGGGGTCTTTTTTTATATTTTTCTGGGGTAATTCTATCACTAAAACAGTGATAAAATTGCCCCAGAAATATGTAAAAATGCTCTTTTTCCCCCTGTCTGGTAGTCACTGTGCAATTGGGATCAGCCTGTGAAGTCCTGTGATTCCTCTGTCGGGCCGAACAGCTTATGAGCAGGAAGGGGGTGCGAGCTTGCAGTGAAGCACCGGGACAAAATGGCTGCCTCTCCTTACCTGTGGTCCCTCAGCTGCAGCTCCACCGCTGTCAGCCTCCCACAGCGATTCCTATCAGGGGGTTCCACCCACTCTGTTCGGCGCCGGTGCTGTGTCGGGACGACCGGGGGCTCCAATAGATGGCTCACGCGGGTGGAAGTGCATTAAGGAGAGACCTCGATGTCCAAAGAATGGGTGGTCACAGGACTGCGCAGAACGCTATTGGTGTGCCGTCATGCAGCACGAGACACTCCCAATGAGCCCGTGGTCCCTGCAAGTCGCACACGCAGAGCCGCCTTAACAATTTTTGGGGCCCTGGGCTAAGTGTAAATTGGGGGCCCCAGCCATAAAGATCACATTTAAATACAAATATATTATGTTAATATTCAAAACTGTTATTGAAATTCTACAAATATCACGAAAAACACAAACATTGTATTTATCTACATGTCTCTTTCGTTTATTTTTATTTTTTATAGAAACATTATCTTTGAATAAAAAAGGTTTATAAAAAGTTGGGCATTTAAAAAGTGCAAAGCAATTAGTGTTATAATCACATTAAAAAATACAAATGTTAAAAATGATTAAAAAAAAAGTTATATTTGCTGCGTTTAGGTATAACTACGAATTTAAAATCACATTTTGGGCCACAGTATTTGTGGAGCAAATTTTGAATCTGAGAAAAATTGGAGCCAAAATCCAAGCAATTATCATACTTAAGGCATTTAAATTAAATGCCAGGGGAACTGCGCGATGCCTCTGTAACTTCCCTTACCGTGACAAATTATGCCGCGGGGTCACATGACGCCATGGTGTCATTTGACACTTCAGACTTGGTAAGTGGGGGAGAGCAGGCAGGAGGGCGCAGGGCAAAAAGTCTGCGCACCCCTGGCTTAGAGCATGGCAGGTGGGACCTCAGTTGAGCTGTACACAGAAGAGATTGGTGGCTGCAGACATAGATCCCAATCGCAAAATGAGAGTACTCACCACAGGGAGAGGGGACATTCACCAAGGATTATTGTTTGATATACTTATTGTTTTAGTTAACTTCTGTTATTGGCAACAGCAGAGCTTATCAGAGTCAAGTGGTATTCTGGTGGCCCGTAGCCCCTGCACAGTGAAAGTTAGGAGAACCTTGTTTATGCAGATCTTAAGTCCTCCAAAAAACTGATATCACTGTCCCTTATTTAATATACAGAAAAACATCATAATGCACCATAATGCACCAATTCCTATCCACTTGAATGAATCATTAACTGTGCAAATAGACGTTACTGCATCATTATCTGCCTATTACTGCTTCTTCGTCTTGTTGAAAGGATGCGACAGCGATAATGCAGCTTATACTTAAAAGAAGGAACACAGTTTCAATCAGATTTAACAATATCTACTTTTAACGTTTTTCTATTAAAAACAAACAAACAGATATTTCTGAAAAACAAGGGGTACTCTTCCGAAAAACAAAGAACACAGGTATTTGTGTGATGTTCCCCTCCCCTCAAAAGGCAGAGTAAAGAACAAAATAAGGAAAGATAATGAAGTAGTGAACAAAAGATAGATTGAAGGTGACATAAGGCGTTCTATAGTTTCTGTGGTGCATTTGTCATGAGTAATTCATAAAACCAACAGCGTCCCGACTACAGCAAAGATGAATCCTCAGACAGAGAAGCAATATGTCAATGACAATCGGCAAAAGTTTCTGAGAAAGATTTCCAATTTTAGTTAGCAGGTGGCAATAATTGATGGCATATTTGAAAGTCAAATGTGCACCAACGTAACCATGTGGTATGTTATATTTCAGACATTGGGGACCAAGAGAAACACAATTCTAGTAAGGATATTAAATGACTAAGACGGCTGGTGACCGTTCCACTGGTGGAAGGGACCGGCATCGCAACGGGTCACAGGCAACTCTGGCAACGAAGGGGTTGCAAATTATATGAACAATACAGAAATACTAATAATAACCTTTTCAACTAAAATCAACTAGTGTGCAGCTGTGGCCTCCCAGACTGCAGACTCCTTCTGCATGTCCCTCAGTGCCCGCAGCTTAAGGCAGATGCTAAAGTGATGCCACCCATCCTATATTTTTCATGCGGCATCTTTAAAAAGGTGTGGTTCTGCCTGGGTTTTCTTTTCTCTCTTCTAGGTGGGAAGCAGGGGGTCTCCGGAGTTGAACCGCGTTCATTTCAGCAGCAGGGACCCCCTGCTTCCCGAGATACTGTACCTCTGTAGGTTCTGCCGGTAGTCCATGGTTCTTAAATTCCCCCGCAGCACGGGAGCCAATAAGAAACCACAACGTAAATTATTCAAAGGGGCTTGTATTCTGGGTAAGATTGCCCTGCATAATGTTCTTTATATTTTGTACTCTATACCTCAGGGGTGGACAACTCCAGTCCTCGAGGGCCACCACCAGGTCAGGTTTTCAGGATATCCCTGCTTCGGCACAGGTGGCTCAATCAGTGGGTCAGTCTTCGACTGAGTCACTGATTGAGCCACCTGTGCTGAAGCAGGGATATCCTGAAAACCTGACCTGTTGGTGGCCCTTGAGTACTGGAGTTGCCCACCCCTGATGTACCTTATGACAGTTTTTGTTGTGGGCTAGATTTCCAAAGCTCAAAACAGTAACAGATGTTATTTTCCCTGAGGTTAACACATATCCACAAAGCTACTTAAATGCAAATACAACGTACATTGTATACCTCATTAACCTTAACATCACATTATTGCAAATACTGTATGTAAGTATTATGTTAAGTATGTCCTAGCCTTACTCCCATCCATGGTCGTGGAGAGGGAAAGGAGGACGACAACGCTAATATTTTACTACCCATTGACATATATACCTTCTCAAACACTCATCTACACAACATGTGGGGGGAGACCTAGGAACCCACCTGAGATACCTGGGAAATATTATCATTTAAATCATCTGTATTGTATTGTTTGTCTTTATTTATATAGCGCCAAATGTGTACTCAGCGCTTCACAAAGAATACAGTACAGGGAATTATAATTATACAATAAGTGCAGCAAAATCAGACAATAGGAAAGGAAATCCCTGCCCCGAAGAGCTTACAATCTAAGAGGTTTAATGGGAAACTTACAGAGACAGCAGGTGAGGGAGTAAGTGCTGTAGATGGCAGTGCTTGGTCACAATGTGTGGTAGGAGTGACTGAGTGTGGGACATTAGCCATGAGTGCAGGCTATTGGGATGCTTGATTTGTGGGGTAAAATTTAAGGAAGGTCAGTGTTAAATGAAAAGGTTAACACCATTTACAGGGGAAGAGGTGGCAGGGAGGCATGAGTGAGATCAGGTGTGTATGTCTGGCTTCAGGCTAAGGGAAGATCCCCAGCAGCAGGAAGGAGGCATGAGTGAGATCAGGTGTGTATGTCTGGCTTCAGGCTTAGGGAAGATCCCCAGCAGCAGGAAGGAGTAGATAGAGGGTGTGAATAGAGGATTTGTGTGGGTGTTTTTTATTGAGGGGTAAAGAAGTTGTTGGGAGAGAGGTGTATAAATAATGGTGCAGTGGGGAGTGGAGATGTTGTAGAGAACAGAAATGCTCACAAAGGAGTGAGGAAACAGTAAACAGAAAAAGAAATAGGGAGGGCATAGTGAGATGCAGGAGAAGACAGTTCCAAGGTACTGGAGGATAAAAGTGTACAAATAAATCACAGATGTTAAAAGTTAATGTCTCGCAGTGGCAACATTGTAATGCAGAGTCCAGATCTTCCTCCAATCTTCACCTCCAATTTCAACTCCAAAATTAACTCTTGTAGACACTTTTGATGTGACGCTTTTGATGTTACACAGCCTTATAGCGAAACAGCCATGCTACAGTGACTTAAGTACCCTATTCACATGCATTTGACTAACACTTAAGGGAGGGGTTTGTCTAATCAATTCAGACTTACAAAATAGTTAATTAGATTATCATTTCTCTCAATTGATAGGAATCAGCTCACAAACATACCCCAAAAGCCAATTAAATCTTAATTTCTCTGGTTGGTAGAATGCAGCTCAATGACACATACCCCAAAAGCCAATTCTGAATCATCTGCATATTCAACTGAACCACTGATTGAACCACCTCTGCTGAAGCAGGGATATCCTTAAAACCTGACTGGTTGGGGGGTCTTGAGGACTGAAGTTGAGAACACCTGACTTAACTAACGTACATTTATGTCCCATAACAGACTTTGGTGGACATGCAATGTTTGGGGGAACGCATCTTCTCATTATCACTAAAGTCTATTATAGGTAACACAATGCTCCTTGTGGAATAAGACATAACTAAATGTTATGTTAATAGCCTTAAAGATATGGGTTAGTCCGTTGTCACTTAAGAGAGCTTCATGGATCTGACCCTATGAGTCATGGACTCTGCAACATGTGAATTGAAGCGTTCTTTTGTAAGGGATATATTTTGCAGGTGTGCATGTATCAACCGTTGTCATTTTCATTGGTTACAAAACCATGTCCGGGCAAAACTAAAACAACATTATTACTAAACATTATTACCATTATTACTATAACACCAGTGAAAGTGCCCCCGCAGTCATGAATACTTTTATATATAATAGGACCCTTAAAAATGTGCAGGATAGTTAGATGTACACTATCTCAGCTCTTTTCTCTACATCAATATTCATACTGCACCATAGTAATGATACCTTCTCTTTCTTAATTTACAGCTAAAACTCATCTGAGAGCTCATGATTTCTGGCTTTGATTGCTGCTCTGAATGACTGGCTTCCTTCACTTCAGCATTCTCCATGCAATCTACGGAAAATACCGCAGTAAGAAAAGGTCACTCTGCCATGGATATGTCTTGTCTCCTTCACCCTCTCTTTAAATCAGTGATCCTCTCTCAAGTTAATCTTCGTATTCATTACCTAGGCAGAATCGTGGTGGGTTGACCGAGAGGAACCAACGCGTTCCAGAGATAAACTGTTTTTCTTGTTGTTGTGGCTAAAATGACCTCCAAGGTAAATTTGGAATGGGATTCCATTCAAGAGCAAATAATATATATATATCCTGGTTCTGCAAGTACAAGGGTCAAGTTGCCACGACTGTAATATCTCTCCTGCTATTTATGAAAGAGTGGCCTACTAGGTGACACTTTGGTGTTGAGTCTTTTACTGCTCCGTGGCAGTGAAGGAGGAGCGGCTCAGTGAGTAAAGGCATTAACTGACAATGACACCGAGTTTGAAGCAGGGGGCCTGATTAAAATTCCAGTGTCAGCTCCATGTGACTTTGTGCAAGTCACTTTACCTCCCTGTGCCTCAGGCACCAACAGCTATGTATATTCTATATTTTCATTCCTTTCCCGTTCCACTTCTGTTCTCTTCCATTGTTCTGATCTAAGCAACACTTCTCTCATTCGTATAAACTGGAACTCCTCTCCAAATATTAGACTGTAAGCTGTTTGGTGCAGGAAGATCTTTTCCTCATCCATAATTTTATTTTTAATTTACTTATTGCACTTGTAGCCCTGGTTAGTTTTGGGCTATTATTCTGTCCTCCTACTGGCAGTAATGCCTAGTAAGGGTAGGTTTGCCAGGAGTAATCATGGGTTTTCTCCACTCATTGCAGTGAGTCAGTGAAGGTAGTGTCCTCAGGCCTTGTGTCCAATTAGGGGCACAGGGGTGGTGCTTACTGGAACTGTACTTAATGCACTGTACTTCCTGATTTAGCCAGTCTGCCTCTACAGTGAGAGGGGCAAGGTTTACCCAACTAAGCTGTCAGGGCTCTGGCATTTTGAGGCCCTCCCTGTGGGGAGTGGTGAGGAAAACCAATACCTCTTATCCCACCAGGGGATAAGGGAAGAGCAAGGACCACTCTAGGTGCCCTATGGCTGGGAGTGGATCCAGGGACATCCTGAGGGTGAAGACCCTTCTATTGCTCTCTACCTGCGGCTGCAGAAAAAGGAACCCAAATAAAGCATCCTGAGTTTTATAATACCTCCTGCCTAAGAGTGAAGTCTATTGGGAGGAGGGGGACGTTATTCTTCTGCAGAGACTTCACCCCATACACCTGGGGGCTACACGAGATGGAGGCGCTGCACCTGTGAGTAGAATTCGGCAAGACCCAAAAAGCCTGTCCTGTTATTCCCCTATACCACAATGCGTGAGACCCAGGCCCCCCTGTTACCAGCAGGTATGCACCACACTAAGCCATGTAACTGGAGTGAGTTTCCCACAGAGAGGCCCTATGTGAGATTGGGCGGGGGAAACAGGGATACACACTGTAGCCCTCTTTAACCTCATAACTGCTGGGCTCTATTTAAAACCTCTCTCTTGGAGGAAACATTTCACTACCCTCCCTCACTACTACTAATTATTGCACTGCACCAAATGTATTAACACCTATAAGTAATCTTGTAAACCTCACACTTATATTACAGGAGCAATCCAAGCAGGCAATTTGTTTTTTATTTTTAATGTAGGGTTGAAGCAGGGGGTCTCCGGAGCTGACCCCCATTCATTTCAGCTCCGGAGACCCCCTGCTTGCCGAGATACAGACCTCCAAAGGGGTTTGCCGGTATCTCCTGCCAGTTTAAAGATGACGTCACGACTTCCTATTGGTCCATAGGGTGCTGGAGCTCTGAAATGTCGCCATTACGTGAACCCTGCTGACCGAGCAGCTACTGGCACCCCCTACGGAGGCCTGTATGTCCAGAAGCAAGGGGTTCCCGGAGCTGAAAAGAATGGGGTTCATCTCCGGAGACCCCCTGCTCCAATGCTGCATAAAAAAAATAGCAAAAAATAAAAATCACCCGCTTGGATTCCAGCTTTAATGTGCTGTTTCCAACAAGACTGCTGAGTAGGGTTGCCAGGTGTCCAGTATTGAATCGGACTGTCCTGTATTTGGACACTGTCCAGTAAAAAAAATTTGAGATAATACTGGACACGTATGTGTCCGGTATTACCTCTCCGGACATATTGACCTGATCGGCTTGGGGGGGCTGCAGGCTTTCCCCCGAGCAGAGAGAGAGAGCAGGACTGCTGCTAAGGGGCTGGGCCGCTTCCTCCATCCTGATTGTCTGAATTACCCAGCAGCAGCCAAACAGGAGTTGGTGTCAGATGCCTGGAGCGGGACCAAGAAGAAGAGGAAACAGCATGGAGCAGAGAGAAGGGTGTGTGTGTGTCTCGAGCACGTCGCACCTTTCACCATTGTGTCCAGTATTGCTGGAGAAGCCTCCTAGCAACCCTACTGCCGAGATACACAGCTTGCATTCAGAGTTGCATTCATCCTACCTTACTTTTACACCTAAAGCACCAACTTTGGTATTCCCCTTAATAAACACATTTGGATATTGTGCCACTATCGGCACTTAAGGTTGCCATGTGGCTTCTCCAAAAATACTGGACACAATGCTGAAAGAAGCGATGTGCTCGACACACACACACACACACACACACACACACACACACACACATACAAACAGACCCCTCTCACCACTCCATGCTGTTTCCTCCTCTCCTTGGCCCCACTCCCAGGCTCCTGAGACCTCTTCCTGATTGACTGATGCTGGGTAATGCAGCCAATCAGAATGGAGGAAGCTGCCCAGCCCCCTAGCAATAGCCCTGCTCTCTCCCCACTCAGGGAAAGCATGTGGCCCCCCCAAGCCAAGCAGCTTGGTTACTTTGAGATATGTGGAGAAGTTGTTCACCAAAGAGAGGCCTTGTTCTTATCATATTACCTGCACAGATACGTTATAATAGCAAGTCCCTCTGAAATATTTTTTCTTTCTAAACTTTACTTGAACCGGGGGGACCTCGCGGCTCATACAAGGTCCCCTCAGCTCTCAGGAAACCCTTGTCAAAATGTTCTGTAGTTTTGTAAAAATAAATAAAAAATACCAACACTGCACATGCACTTCACACGTCTCAGCCCTGCCTTTCCCCATTATCTTTTATCATACAGTGCTTCCACTGCAGCCAAGGATTCTGGGAAACGACATGCAAATGTGCACACTGTTAACTTTTGCATCAAATCCATTTTAACATGGACTCTATAAGCTTCTGCCTGCCGCATAACACAGCTTTTCAGCACAGCCTGGGCTAAAGAAGTGCAGAGCCAGTAACCCTACTCACAGACAGTTGTTTCGATCTTCTGGGCCTCATCACTGTGTGAGGCTGGTTATACTGGCTTTGCCATGTGACGCTGGAATAGTTTCAACCACATGTTAAGTTATGGTGGGCAACCCACCATCATTGATTTAATATGTGGTAAACAAAATGACAAATATGTCGTCCCCCATAGAAAAAATGTCAGCAGCTTTCTATTGCCTGCAAGACCAAGCCCTGCCCCCCCCCTCCTTTTTGTGTCCAGTGGGAAAATATTTGTCCGCAGCTGCTACTGTGAGAATAAGGGCGAGAATAAGGACGGAGCAGCCAAGCTAAGACATTGCGAGCCGTATGGATCGCCCCTTTAAAGGTTTCTGATCAGTATAACAATGTCGCAAAATATTAGGCAAGGGGCGGCTAACTCCAGTACTCAAGGGCCACCAACAGGTCAGGTTTTCAGGATACCCCTGCTTCAGCACAGGTGGCTCACTCAGTCCCTACTTCAGCACAGGCGACTCAATCAGCCACCAGTGCTGAAGCAGGGATATCGTGAAAACCTGACCTGTTGGTGGCCTTTGTGGACTGAAGTTGACCCACCTGTGTTAGACTGTATAGGGAAAGCAGCTACCAGCAAAAGGTAGTGGTGATGGGGACCCCATTTTACAGGTCATTTTTAAGAAAGACATCCTTGTCGCCAATAATGTGTCCTGTTTCGGGGGGCAAAAACAACACGAGGGGGTTGGGGAGTGATCACAGAACCACACCAATTGAGTAGAGTAATCAAATAAATAAATATGGTAATCAGAATTGTGGGTGCAAACTGTGAACTGAAAAGTGAATCAGGGGAAGGGGAAACACAAACTGGATGTGCCCCCTAAAAGAATTCACTAAACTGCACACCAACAAAGTGTAAAAATTAACTTTTAATAAATTTACTTAAAACATATATTACCAAAACGTTGTGTACTGTGAATTAAAAATAAATTAAATCAACAATGCCCAGCATCCATGTCAGTGACTGTATGATTATACGATCCCAATTAGCAACTAAATGTTGATGGGATGTAGAGGACAGAGGATGCTATGAGTCAGGGTGTTAACCCCTCTAGAGCAACTGTGAGACCAGGTGGTAAGTATATATAAATGTATACTACTGAGTGAGCAATTACATAGATGAAAGTCAAGCAATCCTGCTTAGATATATACCACTAGGCACTTGGAGTGATAATTTATGATATGTAAAGATACAAGTGCTTATGTGGTAACGCTGACACATGCAATGATGATAGTAGGGAGTTCACAGCATAGTGAAGCTGGCACTCACAGCATTATTATCAGTGAGTTACCCAGCAAAAACTCTAAGTGAACATATGTCATGAGAAGCAGGGAGGCAGACTCACTGACTGTTGGAATAAATAACCAACTACTAAGGTCTACACAGATTGAACCAGGAGACTACAAAACACTACATTAAAACAGCTCCAAGTAGGAGACTGACAACATTGCGCGTCCAACGCGCGTTTCCCTCCAGCAAAGGAGCTTCTTCAGGGACAAATTTTACTGGGGGAGAGAGGACTGAGCCCTTTTATACCCTTGCAGTACCTTGATTGCAGAATCAATAACTGTCAGCTATTGCGCATGCGTGATGCGCCAGCGCCCCAACTGACCCATTAAACTACCCAAATGCTACTTAAATTCAATCTGAATGAATACCTGCGCATTCAACCGTTAGGATGTCATATTTGAGTAGTAAGCCGGTCGTTTACGTGGCTTCTGAGGCTTAAAATCATTAGCGGCGTATATATAGAGTCCACTGCGCATGCGCATGGACTTAGAAATTATAGCTATTATAACTCGTTCATATTGTGCATGCGCGGGCACTTAGAAAATCATGGCTATTTCTATGCGTACACGATGCGCATGCGCAGGGACTTAGAGACTGATACCAATATCAACCGTCCGTATTGCGCATGCGCGGGGACTTGGAGATTGTTTCCATTATAGCCCGTTCGTATTGCGCATGCTCAGGGACTTAGACAATACATTGCTATTTCTATCCGTTCGCATAGCGCATGCGCTGGGACATAGAAATTATTACCAAATTTCCCATCCACACTGCGCATGCGTGGGGATTTAGAAATTCATTGCTATTAACATCCGTTCGCATTGCACATGCGTGGGGACTTAGAAATTATTGCCGATATTACCTGTCCATATTGCGCATGCGCTGGGACTTAGAAATAATTGCTATTATTGCCCGTTCTTGTTGCGCATGTGCAGGGACTCTATAGTTGTCCAATAACTCTGCCGATTCACATTGCGCATGCGCGAGCCTAGCCTCAGAAGCCGCGTAAACGACCGGCTTACTACTCAAATATGACATCCTAACGGTTTAATGCGCAGGTATTCATTCAGATTGAATTTAAGTAGCATTTGGGTAGTTTAATGGGTCAGTTGGGGCGCTGGCGCATCACGCATGCGCAACAGCTGACAGTTATTGATTCTGCAATCAAGGTACTTCAAGGGTATAAAAGGGCTCAGTCCTCTCTCCCCCAGTAAAATTTGTCCCTGAAGAAGCTCCTTTGCTGGAGGGAAACGCGCGTTGGACGCGCAATGTTGTCAGTCTCCTACTTGGAGCTGTTTTAATGTAGTGTTTTGTAGTCTCCTGGTTCAATCTGTGTAGACCTTAGTAGTTGGTTATTTATTCCAACAGTCAGTGAGTCTGCCTCCCTGCTTCTCATGACATATGTTCACTTAGAGTTTTTGCTGGGTAACTCACTGATAATAATGCTGTGAGTGCCAGCTTCACTATGCTGTGAACTCCCTACTATCATCATTGCATGTGTCAGCGTTACCACATAAGCACTTGTATCTTTACATATCATAAATTATCACTCCAAGTGCCTAGTGGTATATATCTAAGCAGGATTGCTGGACTTTCATCTATGTAATTGCTCACTGAGTAGTATACATTTATATATACTTACCACCTGGTCTCACAGTTGCTCTAGAGGGGTTAACACCCTGACTCATAGCATCCTCTGTCCTCTACATCCCATCAACATTTAGTTGCTAATTGGGATCGTATAATCATACATTCACTGACATGGATGCTGGGTAATGTTGATTTAATTTATTTTTAATTCACAGTAAACAACGTTTTGGTAATGTGTTTTAAGTAAATGTATTAAAAGTTAATTTTTACACTTTGTTGGTGTGCAGTTTAGTGAATTATTTTAGGGGGCACATCCAATTTGTGTTTCCCCTTCCCCTTTTTCTGTTTCGGGGGGGCCACATCTTCCAAATATAGAGGGGCCCGATGAATACTTAATATGATTGTGTACATTTTCCATACAACAACGGGAGAGACGAGAGACCAGATTTGATTACCCTCCCCCCCCCTCACTGCCAGGGTAGTGCCATGCATTGTTGACCCCTGTGGCAGAGAACAGGTTAACGATGCTACGCCTTAATGCATTCTTTTGGTCCACTCAAACGAAGGCTTCATATCGTTTAGTCAATCTCTGGCTAAATGGCCTGTTACAGTAAGCCATGAAATAAACGAGAAAGAGGCGAATGTGTTAAAGTGGAGGCCTTAATAAAGCAAGCCGAGATCGAGTAACACTAGCCTCTTGAGTGCATCCAATTACAGCTGCAGAAAACAAGTTTGCAGGCCAATTAGCCTAACGATGAACAAGACATTCAAAATGCAAAACGAACAAAGGGGGAAGAAAAAAAAATGGATTAGATAAAACCTTCCATTAAAAAAAAAAGAAGGGAATTGATCAGTCAAGCATATGTTATTTTTGGAAGACTTGAATAGTTTGTGCTCGCACACACACTGAACAGTCACCCAGACACTCGCCTAAGGAGGTGCCTGGCCTTTCAAATGATGTCCTTTAACCCCTTGCAGACAGAGGCAAAAAAGAAATACACTGCATTACTGGCACCACCAGCAGGGATGTCGTCCCGCAGGATACATCGTAGCTTTAGCCCAAACTTATTAACCAAGCCCCCACATATACATTTCTCTAATAAGATTTCTGATGATACATTCTGATTGGGAACACCTTTTTCTTTAACCGCCTGGTGTAGTACAGGCATACCCCGCATTAACGTACGCAATGGGACGGAGCATGTATGTAAAGTGAAAATGTATTTAAAGTGAAGCACTACCTTTTTCCCTATTATCGATGCATGTACTGTACTGCAATCGTCATATACGTGCATAACTGATGTAAATAACACATGTGTAACAAGCTCTATATTCTCCCCGCTTGCGCACAGCTTCAGTACAGGTAGGGAGCCGGTATTGCTGTTCAGGACGTGCTGACAGGCGCATGCGCGAGCTGCCGTTTGTCTATTGGGCGATATGTACTTACTCGCGAGTGTATTTAAAGTGAGTGTCCTTAAACCGGGGTATGCCTGTATATACTGCCCTAAAAGTCATGCTGTGGTGCTGCATAATGTGACAGTAGTGCTGCCGTTGGGAGTGGGGACGATCTCTCGAAATATCGAGAGGTGCCTCCTTTAGTGTAGGTTGAACTTGATGGATATATGTGTTTTTTCAACCTCATCTACTATGTAACTGTGTAATAACTCAAATGGGGACATCAGCCTTTAGACTAGGCATGGGAAACTTCAGTCCTCAAGAGCCACCAACACGTCATAGTTTCAGGATATCCCTGCTTCAGCATAGGTGGCTCAAACAGTGTCTCAGTCTTTGACTGAGCCACTGATTGAGCAACTGTGCTGAATCTGGGATATCCTTAAAACCTGACCTTTTGGTGGTCCTTGAGGAGTGGAGTCCACCACCCATGCTTGACACTGTGTCACAGAGTCCTTCTGTGAAATCGCAGAAATCTGTTGGTTCCTTCAGTGGTATACACGTCTCCATCCCGGGGTTGTATCCTCGTCTGATGTTGAAAATGTGAAGTCCTCTGTTTAAGTCTTTAGTGGGGTTTGCACCCTAAAAATCCCACAATCTCATTAGGCTATTTCATCCCCCTCCCCCGCCAGGCTGCCACTGGAGTCTGGGGCCTGCAAAACTACTGTATAACTACAGTGATAGGTACATGACACTGTGATCTTAGTTTTACATAATACAGTATGTATGTATATATATATATATATATATAAATGTAAATACAACTGTATGCTCATCTGCATGTCTTAGGCAGGTCTGCAACCCCGCCTTTCACCATCATCACCCAGCACACAGCACTTCCACTGCAGCAAGGGATTCTGGGAAATGACATGCAAATGAGCACACAGTGCCACTTTTTGCTTCAAAAACCATTTTTAACATGGTTCCCTATAGGCTTAAGCTTGCTGCATGGTCACAGCTTTGAGCACAGCCAAGGTTAAGGTGCATAGCCAGAAAACCCACCCACAGGCAGCTGTTTTGACCTTAATGGGTCTTCTCAGTGTGGGGTTGATTAACTGGCTATGCAAAGAAGCTAAAGGATGGGGGTTACCATACTGAGTTAAGTTATGGTGAGTAAAAAAGTGACAAAAACCCTCCACAGCAAAGCAAATATGTAAATACAACTGTATGCTCATCTGCATGTCTTAGGCAGGTCTGCAACCCCGCCTTTCACCATTAAATATATATATATATATATATATATATATATACATATACATATATATATATATATACATATATACATATATACATTATACATATATATATATATATATATATATATATATATATATATATATATATATATATATATATACATACATTTTAAGTTATGGTGGCAGAAAAAGGCAACAAAAAACCTCCACCGTTAGCATATAGCCAATAAAGAATATCACTTGTGAGCACATTCACATGTCTTGAACAGGTCTGCAACCCTGCCTTTCACCATTATCCCCAGCATACAGTGTTCCCACTGCAGCAAGGGATTCTGGGAAATGACATGCAAATGAGCACACAATGTGTCACCTTTTGTCTGGCATATCCATTCACATGGAGCCCATTTAAGCAAATGCATCGCTGTTCACACAGCTTATAAGCACAGCATGGGACTATCAAAGCAAGCCAAACCATTCACAGACATGTTTCAACCTTGATGGGTATCATCCGTGTGAGATTGGTTCATACTTGCTTTGCAATATTTCTAGGCTGGATAGGTTTACCATATATATTTTAAGTTATGGTGGGTGAAAAAGGCAACAAAAAACCTCCACCGTTAGCATATAACCAATAAAGAATATCATGTGAGCACATTCACATGTCTTAAGACACGTCTGCAACCCTGCCTTTCAACCATTATCACCTAGCATCTGTATGCTCCCACTGCAGCAAGGGATTCTGGGAAATGACATGCAAATGAGCACACAATGTGTCACCTTTTGTCTGGAATATCCATTCACATGGAGCCCATTTAAGCAAATGCATTGCCGTTCACACCACTTTTAAGCACAGCATGGGACTATCAAAGCAAGTCAAACCTGTCTGTGAGTGGTCTGACTTGCTTTGCTAGTCCCATGCTGTGCATAAAAGCATATATATATATATATATATATATATATATATATATATATATATATATATATATATATATATATATATATATCAGAAAGAAATCAGTGCTAGGACTAACACAAATGAAATATTATAAGTGAATAAATGGGTGACTAATAAATGCACTGACCCATGTGAAATGAGCTAGCAGGATGCAGCCCTAATGAGGAAATGCCTATCCTGATTAAATGGAAGAAATAAAAAAGGCGCAATCTTATGTAGCAATAAAAAATAGGAAAATGTATTAATTAAGCAAGGAAGGCTAGGTGACTGAACAGATTAAAACAAACACAATGATGACAATAGACACAATGAACACAATATATAACAATAAAAAACAAGAGTACTCTTGAAAATAAAAAAGAAGGGAAATGTGACCAAAAAAACATTCAATAGCGCAAATGTAGGAGGCAGTGAGATGTGGGAGGACTTGTCACTCGATAGGTAGCAAATGACTAGAGCAACAAATGGGGAGAAGTAATTGTCCCGTCAGATTATAGAATGCGGATGCAGACGTGGAAAAATCAGGCTGATATTGACCTCTATAGATGGAGTTGGGGGATAAGCAAATAGCATAGGCAAGGGATTAAGGAATGGTCTCACCAAAGGATGTAACCGCGATGACCACAGGGGTCTCCGCGTCCCTCCGTCAGCACACCAACTAAATCACACACACAAAGTATAAAGTCCCCAGCGCTAATAAGTCCAAGATACCGTGATCTAGAAGGCAGTCTTTGATTTTAGGCTCCTTTTGGACGGATAATGGGCTTTGATGAAAATGTTCCAGATGGGAAGGTGTCCTTGTTGTGGGTTTCCACTGCTTCTGAAATAACAGATAACAAGGCACACCTGATTGCGCAGCGTATTTCTACAATCAATCCCTATCTTGAGCTCCGAAGAATCCTACTCACATAATGAACGCCTGCATATTCAGTGGAGAGAATCTGTGATGGCTCCCCTTCTCCTCAGCTCTTCTCACGGACCCCACGTGGAATGGCTTGTTGGAGTGCTCCTCAATCAGCGATGGCGTTGGTAGTAATACCGATGAGGCACCCCCACGGATATGGAAATAGGGATTGACACAGATATGGTGCAGTATGAAACAACTTTTAATAAAACTTAAAAAACATATAAAAACCCACACTCACAATGTCAGGGGGTATGCTGGGACACTCACGAATGCCGTCCGCATCTTGGAAGCTCCTCGTTGTGTGACGGAGAGGATCACTGCACGCAGACCCGCTGTCGACAGAGCGTGTGACGTCAGTGATGCAGGGAACTCTCCTCATGTGAGGAGTGAGAGCAACCATTTCAGTTATATTAGCGGAACAAATGGAAGGCTGCATTTGTCTGTCTGTCAGGCTGAGTCCGAGTCTGACATCAAGCAGAGACACGAGTGAATATTCAACTTGAACGAATACAGCTGTCTTGTGTGAGGGGGCAATCCAGGAAGTGGAAGTGGAACAGCGTCTCCAGTGTTACCCGGATCAGCGTCACATGTTCATCTCCAGCGTGATTTCGTTGGTGTGCTGACGGAGGGACGCGGAGACCCCTGTGGTCATCGCGGTTACATCCTTTGGTGAGACCATTCCTTAATCCCTTGCCTATGCTATTTGCTTACCCCCCATCTCCATCTATAGAGGTCAACATCAGCCTGATTTTTCCACGTCTGCATCCGCATTCTATCATCTGACAGGACAATTACTTCACCCCATTTGTTGCTCTAGTCATTTGCTACCTATCGAGTGACAAGTCCTCCCACATCTCACTGCCTCCTACATTTGCGCTATTGGACGTTTTTTTGGTCACATTTCCCTTCTTTTTTATTTTCAAGAGTACTCTTGTTTTTTATTGTTATATATTGTGTTCATTGTGTCTATTGGCATCATTGTGTTTGTTTTAATCTGTTCAGTCACCTAGCCTTCCTTGCTTAATTAATAAAATTTCCTGTTTTTTATTGCTACACAGGATTGCGCCTTTTTTCTTTCTCCCACACACACACACATACATATATATATATTTGTATGTATATATATATATATATATATATATATATATATATATATATATTTCTGTGCTATACTGAATATTTATATTTTTACGGTTAGATGTGTTTGTAACTGTTTCCTTTTCTAAACTTCTGAAACATTTCTTAGATATCCTTGTGGCTTTCAAGTGGTGAACAGGTCGATATAGAGATAGTGTAAGTGTTACTTCTAATGAAGGATTTATACAAGTTCATATTCACTTGACTTTATTCTTTGATATTTGAAATGATTTTTTTTTTGTAGCATTTGGACAGTATGTAAACTGTGGGAAAATAACATTAAAAAGCTGCACTCTTTCGAACCCTTCATGTTTTTTTTTTTAATAGGTTTGAAGCAAGGGGTCTTCAGAACTGAACCACATTGAAGTCAGCCCCAGGGACCCCCTGATTCCCGACATACTTAGCTCCGTAGGTGGTACGAGTATCTCTCGCAGTTTAAATGTACCGCGTCACCTGGGCCAATAGGAAACTGCAAGGGATGACGTCACCACTTCCTATTGGCCCGCAGGACATGGGACATTAAAGCCGCCATTATGTTAGCCCAAAATAGCAACAGCTGCTACAGGCACCCCCTTCTGAGAAGTATCTTGAGAAAAAAGTGGTCCCGCAGCTGAAATCAACGCGGTTCCGCTCCAGAGACCCCCTTCTTCAAACCTATGTAACATGGTAAGTCTATTCTACCTGTCTTTCCCCCTGCTATGTAACTCCCTAATAAGTTCAGGGCATTAACAGGTTAACCAGTGGGCTTTTGTCTCCCCTGCAGGCTCCTCTGTGATGGACAGAGGTGAGGTGGTGACTCATGGCCTGGGTAAGCCTATCAGTATAAGTCTAGACCATGAGCCCGCCCCCTCTGAACCCTAATCAGGGGAGTATCCCAATTTAGTATTCAGTCTTGCTCTGGAGAGAAAGGAAAGAGCATCGGCTGTCAGTCTCTCCCATTGCGAGGATGAGCTGGCCCACCCCAGACGCAGGCCTGGGAACATCACAACTCATTGAAGTCTGGGACTTCAAAGACTGTACAGCACTGTAGGAAGAGTTGCAGTGGCTGTATACTATGCTGCTAATAAAGAATCCTGGTCCTACTATATTAACCTGTCTGAGTGTCAGTCATTGGACATGGGGAGAAGGATGCCGTGGTGGGGCTGATATCCGGAGCACCCTGGAACCCACTATAGCTGGAGGCGCTGAGTACCCGAGACGAACTACAGTAATAGAACCCTGTAACAGGGGAGTAATCCCTGTTCAAGTAATGTGCCTTTAATCTAGCAGTGTGGTGGTTAACTGCTGGTAGTCAATTAATAAACACCACCTGGCTGATTTAGATTGCTTACAAAAGCCTGTCTTGTGAGACAGGAAGTGACTCCTTAGCTCTGACTGAGAGCTGAACTTTGGAGACAGAGCAGTGGTTCTCCCAGGAGAGACTCACCAAGAGAACACAGATCTCTGGAGCTGACAAATAAGACTTCTAAACCTGGATGCTGATATTTTCTGTGCACGCACGGGTGCGGTTCCAGGAGAGCAGAGAAGCTTATAAAAGTCTCCAATTGTGTACCTCTGTGAACGTCCGTCTACAAACCCAAAAGCCTGTCCTGGTCTCAACAACAATGCAGACAGCTCAAGATCTCCTGCTCCCCACAGGTAGTGCACGACACAAATAGCGTAAACTGTAAAATCTCCCAGAGAAGGGGGGAAACAGGGCTACACCTATATAAAATATATTTTTAAAAGAAGTGTCCCCAGGAGTGTGTGCTTTAAGCCACGGGTAATACTAACACATATATGATTTGTCTAGGTTTATATCCCGAAAATGATCATACATTGGTTTCCAACAAGCAGCGTGGGGGATGCATGTGGCCCTCATAGGCTACACCTGTGGCCCACAACCTCTGGCCGCCTTAGCAGCCTGCTTTCCATCTCATCCAGTGCAGGGAGAGCTGCTTAAGCATACAGTACTGTCCCCCTCCTCTCCTGTGCTAATCACTAGTACCCGCTGGTATTAAGCAGCTGACCGGAGCAGGGAGAAGCTCTTACCCACGGCTGCAACGTGAGAGAGAGGAAGACTAGGGAGGAAGAGGTGAGAGAGAGATATATCATTGGGAAGGCCTTTATTCAGCAGTCGATCAACAAGTGCTGAAGTTGAAGATATATGATATATATATATTGCTCTTTCCCCCACCCTATGGGAGATGTGGCGGCTACTGGGTGTGTGTGGTGCGCTACCTGCGGCTCACAGGAGGCCTGAACCTCCGCTGCTGGGTACCTGGATCATCTGGTGACAGGATCCCTCACAGGTGGAGGCGCTATCAGTGTGGGATAACCCCTTCACAGGACAAAATGTAAGAAATACACACTGGTATGGTATAACAGGTTTACTGAACAATAAAATAACACAGGCCTCACAGGGCCATACCCCCACACCGTGCCCCCAACCATCGTGTCCACACCCCGGTGGGGTTTGCCCCAAATTACTGAGGTGCCCGGGGCACCTAACCACTCGGTGTTCACAGGAGCCAACTCACCCAATGTGTGTGCGACAGCGCTGCCCACAATAAGTGTTAGAGGTGGTGCACTTGTAGATGGGGGGTACCTGCCAGGTGTTCCAGCACCTGGTATCACCGACAGAAGAGTCCCACCGACTGTCCGGTCCCACACCATCACCATCAGTGAAGGCGTCCGCCTCCACGTGGGGTGTTATCCGGCTGGAGTGTCTCACCGTGATGAGTCTCTAGCCTTGTGGTGGTCCGGTCCTCGACCACAGGCCGCAACTGCTGTGCTGCGTTCCGCTTTGTCCCTGACAAGAATAATGCTAAGTGGGGCAGTGTCCCTATCTAAGGGGCCTGTCCCTATAGCAGCTACAAACTATGTGGTAGTCAGGACCTAGCTGGGGTCTAACAGGGGGTCTCGGGCCTAGTGCAGGGTTCTACTGACACCCTGCACATACACCTTACCCTCTGATGTCCCAGCTCCGACTGGCGTGGCCTCTAATGCGCCAAATGTATCAATCCTAGTTGCAGGGAATTGCTGCAGCCCTATTGGCTGTGTGCCTGTACCTGACTAGAAGCCCCTGGGGCTGCTGGGAGTTGTAGTTCCCCTGCAGATCTATTTCTGAAATGGCCACCACTATAAAGGTATACCGCGCATGCGCGAGGAGTCCCAACATGGCCGCCACAACCTAACCACGTTCTGCGCATGCGCGAACCATACTGAGCGCGCATTACCAAGGTAGCGGGGCTCCGGCGACCGGATCGCCAGCCCGACCGCCGCTGCGCACCCTGCACCTCCCCAGCACTCTGTGGTGGTTCCCCCGCTGTAGCGGAGCTAAGCGTGGAACCAAGGGGAGGCCGAGGGGGAGCCCCAAAGAGACACCTACTGTAGCTAAATATATATACAGCTCAACCCCATTACCACGCGAATCCGCTTATAATACGATGCAAGCGCGGCTCCCAATTTTCGTATTTATGAATACTTTAAAGCACGATTATTGGTATCTTAAATACTTTATTGTACAATGCATACAATTGTACATTATTTCTAACGCGTGTGATTCTTTGGACCCCAAGCACAGCGTTATTAGGGGGTTGAGAGATATGCGTGTGTGTGTGTGTGTGTGTGTGTGTGTGTGTGTGTGTGTGTGTGTGTGTGTGTGTGTGTGTGTGTGTGTGTGTATGTGTGTGTGTGTCTGTGTCTGTGACAGTGTGTGTGTGTATGTGTGTGTGTGTGACAGTGTGTGTGTGTATGTGTGTGTGTGTGTGTGTGTGTGTGTGTTTGCGGCCGTTTTGAAGGCTCAAGGGAATATATCATGTTGCCTACCACTGGGTTACAAGGACAGTCTATTACCCACTGCTTCTTGCAGTATAGCAAACCTAACTAAATGTGATGTTAGCATAAAGTACTCTCTCCGTACTGTATGAGCAGTCATTACTCATTTCCTTTTTAAATAATTGTATTCCAGTTTATCAGCTGCAGTGATTCATTCTTTTGGATGAGCGTGCCAAAAGTGTATTAAATGTTCCCATCCCCTCTCTCCCGGCGTTTCTCCGGAGAAGCCGCTCCCAGCACAGCGTATTACGGTTTGGTACACACCCGGCATGCGCTGCCTTTTAAATCCCACGGCACTCTCTCCTGGGCTGACATTTATCTTTATCAGGTATCAGATCGTGATTTGCAGCTCGGCGTCTTCCGCATTTACTTAGCTTTGGAGCAGGAATTAATTCCCTGCTCAAAGACAGCGGCGAGAGGCCTTAAAAGTTGTCACTTTGAATAAATCACGGGCAAGGTAGACAGAGAAGAGAGCTTCGAGATCACGCTGGACTGAAAATGAAGGTTATTAAAGCATCCTGACAGTTAAGGTTGTAATGTTTATGTTTTATAGCGCTATGCTTTGCTGGGTCAGAAATCTGTTTAACCCCTTCGGTGCTGGAAAGAAAATGGCAACCATCTCCCCCCCTAACATTAAAAGAGCTATACCAACATTTTCCCCCAAGAATTTGCTAGTTATTTTATTTATTTTTTATAAAAATGTGTTACCAGGAAGTAATACATTGAGAGCTACCTCTCGTTTTCAAGTATGTCCTGGGCACAGAGTTATCAAACAATACATGGTTACATTAAAAGAACGGAGGTTATACAGTGAATTCACAGACATTTCATAGGACAGATAGAGTTGGAAAATTGGGTACAGGGGATAAAGGGCATATGAGTTTCAGATCGAAATAGGGCAGCTTTAACATCACTTTAACATCAACCAACAGCAGCGAACAGCAGCAAAAGGTTCACACCCTAAGTTAAAGGAGTAATCCATGCAATATACTAAATGTGTTTTTTTTTTTTTTAATAAATAATCAGTTCTGTAGTATTAGATAATACTAGTTTTTTTTATTCAACACAATGCCATTTCTAATTCATTTTAAAATAATCAGCATCCTTTGATTTCTATAGCAGGTTTTAGCTGACGTCCCCAGCAGTGCAAGATCTTTGTAACACTTTCCTGCTTGTGATCATTTGTTGCCACTATTTCCAACAGTTTGAGCTGCAAAACGTAACAATAGATAATGTTATCTGAGTAATATAAGAATACATTGTAGCTGCTGAGTTACACTGACTGCGGGATTGATTGAAACTGAAAGGCAGCCATTTAATGAACCCTGGGAAGCTGGATCTTTGCTGATCAATTAAGGGAGAACTAATTGATCGGCAGCTTAGGTCATTAGTTTTCAATAAAGGCAAGCAAATTCTCAATATATTAAAGGATTTTTTTTTAAAGCAGCAGTCCAAGCTGTTTTTCTTTAAACTTTTATTTTTTCCCCCTTTAATATGTGCATCAATACAATCCACACAATGATAAGTAATTAGCTAAGTTGCCGATCAATCCGTTCTCCTGTGATCAATCGACGAAAATTCGGGGGTTCACTAAATGGCTGTCAGTGCAGCAGAAGAGGAGCAAAGATGCAAAGTTTTGTGGGGAAGATCATGTGACCAGGCAGTCACTAGATACAATTGGTGCACTGTTAGAAAGGGGGCTGGGCTCCAAAAGGGTGGTACCAGAGCCTGCTTCAGAAGAGGGAGGGGATGTGACTTTGTAAATGGTTGCTATAGAAACAACAAATGCTGGTTACAGTATAATACAATAATAAATGTAATTTAGAGTTATTTAAAAAAATGTTACAAGTATTTTCTCATAGTATAGAACCGATTAAAAAAACACACTTAGAATATTGCTTGTCTGCAGCATTAAAGTGCCGCTCGGACTTCCTCTTTAAGGAGGAGAATATCTGATACTTTAGCTGGGGAAACATTCAGACATCACAAAAATAAATATGTTTTGCTTATATGGTGCAGACAGTGTACATAGCACTGTACGTGGAACGGACCATGCAAAATTAGCTTGCAATCTAATTTTGGTGCCTTAGGCACAGGGAGATCTGACACTGGGATTCAAATTGGGTTTATCCACTACAAAGGCTCTCACCAGCTAAAAAAAGTCACAAAGATATCATACCGCTAACTGGAAATCCTACTCTGAGAACGACCTTTACAGGTGTACCGGATCTATACATTGCTGCACTTTTAGCTTCCTATCCTTTTTTACATGGACTCCCCATAAAACAAACTGGCAAAGGGCAAGATACATACAGTACAGCATCTAAAACAGAGAGCACTGAGTCTGCTGTCTGAGTACAATAAAAATAAGAAACGGGTGATGCTGGATGAAACTGGTTTAAAAAACAAAACAAGTTACTTATTGTATCGCATGTTAAATTGCAGTTCTGAACACTTACTGGGGAAAGTGTTTCATACGCAGAAGGAAAATGTTCTGTCCCAACCGAAACTGGCTCAGAGTCCTCGAAAAGCAGAAATATTACAGCGGTTTCCATTTATTTCTACTATCTTGTCACTGGAAATGTGCAAACTTTGCAAAATTTTCCCCCCCCTACCTAGTTATGGGGGAAAAGTTGGCTTCGATCCAAACGTTTGCAACAAAGTTACTTAACGATAAAAAGTAATGTTCGTTTTGCATGTTCAATTCATTTTGATTACTTTACTTTGGCTTTTCCAAATTTGATGAAACTTGTAAAAAAATAAATAAACAATTCCAGTAGGTCGGCTTCGCTAGAACTTTCTAAGCTCTAGCAAAATATTTGCGGGTTTTCAGAACTTTGGAGAGTTCGGAGAACCGAATCTGCATGGATTCCCACCTCTCTAATGGCCATCATCCCCCCCCAAAAAATTGTTTCCCATAAACACAGAAAATAATTCTAAATATTCAGCTCTTTGTTTTACTCTGGGAGGAAGAGAACGAAGGAAGAAATTAAGAAAGAAAAGAAAGAAGATAATATCATGGAGTGCACCTTTTGTCCCCCAAAAAAACTAAGTAGGCGAGGCAAATCATAGCCCATATCCCTGCAACACTTAAGCCAGGGGTTCTCAACTCCACACCTCAACATCCCCCAACAGGTCAGGTTTTCAGGATATCCCAGGTTCAGCACAGGTGAGCCACCTGTGCTGACGCAGGGATAGCCTGAAAACCTGACCTGTTGGGGGGGATGTGGACTGGAGTTGAGTGCCCTTGGCTTAAGGATCATTTAAGCCTGGCACTGCACACCTCAGAGGGACGTGCACTTGAACCTATAATCAAACAAACGGAACTCAGAACGTTCAAACAGGCTCAACAAATATACACTTTATTCTGCATTTATAAAAAGATATAGTGGAAACCTAGGTCTGTGAAGCAAATGCATCTCAATTGCTTCATGTAGGCGGAGAAGTGAGACAATGGCTGTAAGTACAAAGTAAGGAATTGATTGTATATTTATTTATGACATTTGCAAAGCGCCCTACATCAAAAGAGTGCAAGGCACTGACAAATATCTAACCAAGTACACACAATAAAGCAATCCGGTCAGCTGTCTGCCCGCTCCATTCTGCATAATTGAGACCCATAACTCAGCTCCCTTCTGCTTTTTCATTAGATCACAAATCACAGTGCATAATCTTTGAATAGGCCGTGGAAATGAATTTGGGATGTCATCTGCCATGTAATGATAAAGCAAAAGGACTTGAATTATGGGCCTCAATTATGGTTTGCAGGAGCACTTAATTATGGCTCAGCGACTCCCACTTCTATGCCGCTCACAACCCTAACTCAGATCCCATCTGCTTTTACAAATAGAAGAGACAAATTCTCAGAGAATGAGTCACTGAACCGTAATCGGTCATTTCTATACTTTCACACCAATTACGGTGATCTATGATGCTACTTAAAAGCAGCAGTGGCACCAATCCAGCCACTTTTACATAATGAGTTGAGCCATCAGCATCCTTAAAGCTGCAGACCAAGCAATATCTTACATGTGTGTTTTTTTTTGTAAGAAGTCAGATCTGTACAATGAGAAAATACTTGTAGCATTTAAAAAAAAAAAACAACTCTGAATTATATTTTTTAAAGTATTATAATGTAACAAGCATTTTTTTGTTTCTATAGCAACCATTTACAAAGTCACATCCCCTTTCTCTTCCGAAAAAGGCTCTGGCACACCCCTTTTTGAGCCATGCCCTCTCTCTCCAGTGCACCAATTGTATTTAGTGACTTCCTGATCATATCATTTTCTCCACAGAACTTTGCATCTTTGGTGCTCTTCTGCGGCACTGACAGCCGTTTAGTGAACCCCCGAGCCGAATCTTTGCTGATCGATCACAGGAGAACGGATCGATCAGCAACTTAGCTAATTACTTATCATTGTGTGGATTGTTAAAGGGGGAAAAAATAAAATGTAAAAATAAGAAATAAGAAAACTGCAACTTGGGCTGCTGCTCAGCTCACCTGCAGCTTCAACAGCCACTGATTGAGCCACTTGTGCTGAAGCAGGCATGTTCCTAATACCTGGTCTGTTGGTGGCCCTCGAGGACTACCCCTGATGCTGAGGAAGGTCGAAGAAGGGAGCCAAATACAGAGAATAGTTGGCACAAGAGCATTGAAAACGTGTTTGGCCAGGGTTGTGGGCTGGAGTGCTATGAGTGTTGGCGTACAGGAGGAGCAGACTGGTCAAGTGAGGAAGTACAGGAAGGACAGCGTTGTAAGGAGTGACAATGCTGTTTATGTCACTTCGGTCAGTGGCACCTATTTAATATCATTGGAGCACGTATAAGCGAGTGTGTGTCTCAGGTCCCCCAAACCTGCTTTACCTCATAACCACACAGCATACATTGCTACGCAATGCTACTGCAGCCAGGGATTCTGGGTAACGACACGCAGATGCACTCATTAGTGTTCTTCATCATTACTGTACTCTGCACGGGGGAGAGTTTGTGTCCCCTTAACTTGTTTGAGTAATAGCGTTGGAGGAATCCTGCAGGGCACATTACCCCCCACCCAATACTAATAACGGCCGAACAATAAGAAGACTTTGTGTGAGGCTGACAATTGGAAACGTTAAACTCATATGATTATCAGTGTTTGAAAGAGAGACCATTTAGGTACACAGAGAAACATGGCATGGTCCAAGTACTATGCGTTAGAAACGGTATTTTTGGTGTAAAATTTACATATATACATAAATCTCAAATGTCATTGCGCTTTGGTGCGCCTATGTAGTACTAACTTGATTTTTCTCAATGTCCACCTACATGTTTGCGTTAAAAACTTGTGCAAACCTTCATACACAGTACTGTGCGTCGTACGTATGAAGGTCGTTGTGTGACTTTATACATGTGACGCACAGTTTGCTGTTGGAATAAAGTTTGATACAACGTGCCTGTAAGGAATCGGGGGCCTTCAATACAAGAAGCGGCCACAATGAGCATCTGGTAATGCCCTTCGGCTTATGCAATGCTCCTGCTGTTCTTCAGGATTTTATGAATGATATCTTCCGTGATGTTCTCAACTCTTTCGTAATCATCTATCTGGACGATATCCTAATTTTTTCTAAAAATCTTCAAGATCATGTCCAGCATACCAGGCTCGTCCTCGCTCGCCTTCGTTTCAATAATCTCTACGCTAAGCTCGAGAAATGTCTTTTTCATCAAACCTCTACTGCCTTCTTAGGCTATATTATTTCAGATAAAGGATTTTCAATGGACCCTGAAAAACTTAAGGCTGTTTTGGATTGGCCTTTGCCCAACTCTCTCAAAGCCATCCATCATTTTTTGGGTTTCTCCAATTACTATAGAAAATTCATCCGAAAATTTTCTACCACTGTGGCTCCCATTACTGCCATTACCAAGGAGGGAGCTGACCCATCTGTATGGCCTCCGCAGGCCATCTCGTCCTTCGAAACCCTGAAACAAGCTTTTGTCTCGGCACCCATTCTGCGACATCCCGATGTTAGTCTTCCTTTTACTTTAGAAGTTGATGCATCTGATTGTGGTCCCAGAGATTCTTCCCTCAAGATAAGCTTCATCCATGCGGTTTTTTTTCCAAGAAGTTTTTGGCCGCTGAAAAGAACTATGATGTTGGCAATAGAGAGCTCTTGGCTATCAAGATGGCCTTACAGGAATGGCGACATCTCCTGGAAGGTTCCCGCTAACCTATTTCTATATTGACTGATCATAAAAATCTTCTTTATATCGAAAATGCACGTCGTCTGGGGTCTCGTCAAGCCCGTTGGGCACTATTTTTCTCAAGATTTAATTATACTCTGTCTTATATTCCCGGTTCTAAGAACACAAAAGCTGATGCCTTGTCCCGACAATTTTCTCCTGAGGAAAGATCCGAAGAAACCCCTGAAACTATTGTACCCTCTAAGTTTATAATTTCCGCCAACTCATTTGACATTCTCGAAAAGATCGTTGAAGCTCAAACACAAATTCCGAGTGGTCTAGAGGTACCGGAAGGAATTCTTTAAGCCGCACCCAGGTTTCATCAAAAGATACTAGAATGTGGCCACTCTGTCCATTCAGCCGGCCATCCTGGCTTCAAAAGAACTTTGGATCTTATCAAGCGTACTTTTTGGTGGCCTAATATGGCAAAGATGGTTCATGAATTTACTAGTGCTTGTCCAGTATGCGCACAAAACAAGACTTCATCAAAGACCCTCAGGCTTGCTCATGCCCTTGCCAGTACCTGAACGTCCATGGTCACATATTTCAATGGATTTCATTGTGGATCTACCCCCTTCCAGAGGGATGAATACCATTTTGGTCATCGTTGACCGTTTTTCAAAACAGTCCCACTTTGTTCCACTCAAAGGACATCCCTCCTCGCCCACCCTAGCTGATATCTTCCCTAAAGAGGTGTTTCGCATCCATGGGATGCCTACATCCATAGTCTCCGACCGAGGCACGCAATTTATATCGAAATTTTGGCGGGCTTTCTCAAAGAGGCTTGGCATGGCGCTATCCTTCTCGTCAGGCTATCACTCCCAGACTAATGGGCAAACTGAAAGACTAAATCAAACGCTGGAACAATACCTACGGTGTTTTATTTCCGAGTCCCAGGATGATTGGGTTGACCTGCTACCTTGGGCAGAATTTGCAACCAATTCACTTCGTAATGAATCCACACACGAAACCCCGTTCTTCGTGAATTATGGTTTCCACCCAAGTCGACTGCCAATCTCAAACATTCCGATAGGAGTGCCGGCGGCTGATGAACGGGTAACTACTCTTCAGGAGTCATGGATCAAGACTCAGTCCGCGCTTCTTAGCGCCGCTCAGAAATTCAAGTCTCAGGCAGACCACCGTCGTCAACAGGGGACCGAGTTTGACTTTCGTCCAAGAACATCAAGTTGAAGTCTCCCACCCCGAAATTGGCACCCCGATTCTTAGGGCCTTTTCTGATCCAGATTTTCCAGATTTTCATCTGCAACTTCCGTCTTCCATGAGGATTCCAAACGTATCCCACGTTTCCTTGCTCAAGCCATTCGTCCAGAGCAAACGGTTCCCTGCTAAGACCCATAGACCCAAACCAGTCACGGTCCAAGGACACCCTGAATTCGAAATCCAGACAATCATGGATTCTCGTGTATCCAGAGGAAAGATACAATTCCTTGTTCACTGGAAGGGTTATGCCCCAGAGGAACGCTCTTGGGTACCCAAGGAGGACATCCATGCTCCAGTTCTCTTGGACTGCTTCCACAAGAAATTTCCACAGAAGCCTTGGATGGATCGTCCTGAGGTCGATCCTGAAGGGGGGGGGGGTACTGTAAGGAATCGGGGGCCACGTCCCTTGCGGCGTGACCCCTCCTTAACCACTACCAGTACTGCAGCGGCTGCTGCCCTTGCCCCCCGTCGCTACCCATGCCGTCGCCCAGTGCATACCTTGAACTCTGCCATCGCCATCTTGGATTCTGGCACTGGTGTTACAGACTCTCAGCTGTGCTCTGCTATTTCCTGGTCTCTCAGCCACTCACGAGCAGCTCCTCGACACGCCTCCGCCATGCCCCTTGTCCGGATTGGTCACTGTCGCTTTAAATATCCTGCTTTGACTTCACTTCCTTGCTCTGCATAGCTCCTTGCTTCCTGTGTAGCCTGGAAACTGTGTCGTGCTCCTGTTTCTCTTTACTTCCACAGATTTGAACCGGCTTGTCTGACTTACCTCCCTGGCTCCCGACTTCGGCTTACCCATCACGATTCTTACCTCTCAGACCCTTGGACACGGAAACGGATTTATCTACGGAACACTCTATACTCCTGAACTTGGCAAGTACAACGACTATTCTGAATCTTAACCCAGGCCTGGCCACGCTACAACCACATCCCGGACCCGCTCCCTCTGCTGTCGGTGTGTATATTCAACATCCCACCTCAGTACAGGGGACTGGCCTGGTCTGCGGGCTGTACAGCATGACAGAGTCATGTTTAACACCTGATGGATTGTAAGGAATCCGCTCCTGTGTTTGGCTGGAGTTCACTCTTGCAGAGTTGGTGAGCTCTCAGACAGACTTCCCCTTGGATCTGCAATCAGTATCACATATGCTTGCAATCACTGCAGCTCTGTCTCTGTGCTCCGTCATTGGAGGAATTCCCTCACACCCCAGTCCTTTGATTGGCACCCCGCCCTTCTTATACTGGGCTCTCCCATTTCCTCATGGCTGAACATAGACTTTATCAAGTACTGTGCTTTCCACAGCACCTCTGTTTGGCCTGCCTTGGCCTTCTTGCCATAGCTCCTAGTTTCTGGCAGACTTCGCCACGCTGAAGCGGTTACACTGAAGCCCTCAGTGTTTCTTGTCCTGTCTGCAGTTGCAGTTCCCCGTGACCTTCCAGTGGCCTCCACCACTCAAAGCTGTACCCGGCTAGGGAGAGTTGTTCTGTGCTGAAGCACTGGATCCTCTGTGCTATTCCCTCTGCAATTTTCCTGCTTCCAGTAGCATCCACTACTCACAGCTGTACCCGCTAGGGGGAGCGGTTCTATGCTGAAGCACTGGATCCCCAGTTCCCGTTTCCTGCTCTCTACACGGATGCAGCGCAGTTCCAGTGTCCAGCTCCCTACGCTGAAGCGGTAGTTCCTGCTCTCTACGCTGAAGCGACTTCAACCTTGTTCTCCAGATGTGACCTCAGCTCGTGACCGCGACCTCCACTCCTGTGCCGCCTGCCCTGACCCTGGCTTGTCTACCGATTACCCGGCCTTCTCCAGTCCTAACCCGGCTACGTTTGACCACGGAATTCGCGACCCGGATCTGGCTTCGTGGTCTAAGGTCGGTGTATATCTATCCCCACCTTAGCCCCGCGGTCCGGCCAAGGTTTGTGGTGAGCATAACCGTTACATGGATACAATTTAAATTAGAACAGAACTATGTGTATTTTTTCATTGACAACTAGTATTATTAAATATAAATAATGATAGCAATATTATTTCTAATATATTGAAACACCGTGCTGTCAAACACATATTTGTTTGATACACAGCAACTTAATTCTGCGCAACCCCTATTAGCAGACGTTTTAGGATTTACGCCGGATACAACTTGGTGGACCAGTTTGCCGCAGGCTCAACTACTTTTTGGATCACATACAATCATGTTTTAGTACATACCATTTACATCTGTGCGTCGCGCCAATATACTGGACTAAAAACATGTTTGCCGCTCAAGGCGCAAATTGAGAGGAAAAAAAGAAAGATTTCAGGGTGTCAATTTTACGCCAGAAATGGAATTTGTGATGCACAGTACATAGGCCCTTGTGCTTTGCTTCGCAATGTGTTGCAGCCACTGCTCGCGGGGACGAGGTTAATATTGCCTAGTGGTTTGGGAGCCTCGATACTTCACTCTGCCTTAGCTTTATATTTATGTTGCTGTCAGCATCAAATCTTGCAGCAAAGGTATAACTGTGATTTCTTCCGCCTCTGCCACCCTGTAATTTGATGATGGTTAGAGCTAAAACATCCTCTCTTGTTTTATGGCTTTGCAGGTTTGGCTGCGGAATAGGATTGCTTTGAGATTTTTAACAGGAGAATGGGTCAGTGCATCTCTTATTCCTCACCTCTCCCAAGCCGACCCACAGAAGCAGTGTTTGCTGCACAGCAGGAAATCTATGCAGCAAATGTGCCACCATATTTATTAAGTGTAAACAACAAACTACCCAGGTGGATGTGTAGCGGAAAGGTGCGATTTGTTGTAAAAACACAAAGCAAATATCTGCGTTCATTTGGGCGCAGCGGTGTACGCATCTTTGCTCCTTACGTTCGGTGCGGATCTCTTTGACGCAGAGGTTGCACGCAATGAGAGAGGAAAACTGCCCCGGTTGTCGGCAGAAACGTTTGGCACATCTATTGTAATATTGTGCTCAGTATCTCCTCCCCTAACGTCTCCTTCACCCACTCCACAAAACGCTGGTGGCAAAAGTAGAGCAAAAAACCGAGGCCATGCACCTTGATACAATGACGCGGTGGCGCAGTGCTGAAATAGTGCAATTTACACCAGTTCACAGCAATGCTTTTGGTACATACAGATGTAGCAAAGATTAGTGTCTCCAGTCACGCGATCACAGCAGTTGAGGCACCGCAGGATTACCGCTGGGGGGGGAGGGGGTCCCATTCAGAAGCACACACCCCCTCCCCCCATCACGGCAGGCACTATCCCGGGCGCTGCAGACTTTTGCTTGTTTCTCCGATGCAGAGAGGACAGCGAGTCTGACTGCATCTGTATCACTCATAATGCCCCAGTTAATCAGGGCCAGTGTCAGCTTGCAGAGCTCTGCAGAAAAGCACGAGTAAGTCAGGAATAACTGCAGGCTGCATGTAAAGTTTATTAAAAGCTCACCCAAGCTATGATGTCTATATTGGTTAAGTATCAAAGTTCACGGCTGCGAAGCTGGAGCAAAATAATTGCCCCGATTTTATCAAGTAGAGAGGTACCAAAGGGTTATTTTTCTTTTATAAATATGATGCCGCTTCTTTGTTTCATTTTGGCTCCAGTTTTTGAACTGGGAAAGTTGTATATAAAGCCCCCCTCTTATCAAAACAAAAGCGGTGCATTTCTGGGGCACAACATCTACAAAAAAAAAAAAAGGGAAGTGCGCAGCTAATATGTGGTATAACACACAATCGTGAATACAATGTGCAATAAACAATATTGTTGACCTTATAAGTGCACCAGTAGTGCGTCTGCAGCCTTTCTTGAGGGGTGGCTCGACACCCCTAGAACTGGAGAAACTAAAAAAGAACAAGGCGCACAATGCACATAGTGAAGTACAGTATGAAAAGTTAATTTTACTAAAAGATAATAAGTTCTGCGTACATCAGAGTATATAAAATCAGACAATGGATAGGTGGGTTTACCACACAGGGGGACCGCTGGAGTCGTCACTCTTCACCCAATGTAGAGGGAAGGAACAGCAGACCAGCGATCATCAGACCAGGCAGGAGGGCCCTCTGGATCCGTGGAGTGCACTCACTCCGTTTCTGGACGATGAGTCCCAAGACCGAATACAGCAGTCTCCGTTGGTGTCTCCGCTGCCTAACGCCGACAGCACGCCGCTGCGCCTCGTGGGACGCCCGCTGATGACGTCACTGGCTTCACTTCCAGTGCAGAGCCCAGAGCAGTGTCCGCAATGGCGCACGGCGCCGCACAGCACACAGGGAGGCACAGAGTGTAACAAACGGGGACAAACTGTCACATGGGACAGGGAGGGATAAATCAAAGATGAAATAAATAATAAATGGTTTAAAAATGAGCTGAAACACACTCCAACGCGTTTCGTAACACACAGTTACTTCTTCAGGGAATATATGCAGCTGGGGGAGTATACATATTTATACATCAAGCACCCAATCAAAAATAAGGTGTCATATTGCTGCACCAATCAATGAAGGTACATCAAAAAAGCTCATTAAGATACTGCAAACACAGTGTTAGTTAAAAGAAACAGAACTTATATAGAATATAAAATACAATATAGTAAAAACAATATAAATGTAAATACATTAGGCGACAAAGCTCTGAAAGAGAAAAGCCACAATTAGAAACATACAGGTGTGGAAGCAACAGCAGACAAAAGTATAAAAATGTATAAAAAGATGCTTAAAGAGTCAGTACAGGGACCAGATGTCTATATCCTCGTTTAACCCCTTAGGGGTCAACGAGCCCATTTGGTAAATCCAAAAGGTTTCTTGGTAGGAGAGGCTTTTTATTCTATCGCCTCCCCTCCTCTCCTTAGAAACCACTTTGATGCCCTTAAACCAAAGTTTAGAGGGGTCTTTATTATGATATAATGCATAGTGACGAGAAAGGCTATGTTTTTCATAACCAATTCTGATATTTCTGATATGCTCCTGTATACGAATCTTTAAGCACCTTTTCGTGCGACCTATATATTGAAGGCCGCACTCACAATTCACCAAGTAAACAACATAGGTTGAATTACAGTTGATAAAGGAATCAATGGCAAAGCTCTCACCGGTAGCGAACGATTTGAATGTTTTCCTCTCAGGGTGTAAGTGTTTACATACTGAACAGTTACCACACTGGAAATTACCAGCTGGTCTATCTCCAATCCAAGTAACAGGGGCAAATTTGGCACAATTATTACCCACATCACTGGGAGCCAATGAATTTTTAAGATTTTTAGCCCTCCTATATGTAAGGGGGTCACCCCCGGTTCCCCTGGTCTTCCTTTGCCCCCTGCCTTACCCCTGTGGCAGTGGGGGAAGGGGACGGCGACTTCTCCTGGTGGGCACCGCCCTCTTGGTTGTGGCGCGAGCTTCGCCCATGCGCAGTAAAGATCGCGCACGCGGTCCCCATAGAAAAGAGCTGTACCAAGAACTACAATTCCCAGCAGCCTCTGGGGACTGCACTTTCACCCTTGTCACAGGCAGCATTGAAGCCAATAGAGCTGGCAGATTCTCATGCTGCAGAGTTGCAACAATGTTGTGTGCAGACAGGGTTTTTGTCAGTCAGAGAGACAGGAGCAGCCCAGGGAAGGAGGTAGGGTACAGGAGTCAGGGACTCCCTGTACTAGGCCAGCACCCCCAGGGCCCGAGATAGCTAAGTTCCCCAGTTGAGCGAGTGTTGCCAGGGACAGCCCTCAGGTTAGGGACCCTGTCACTTGCATTAGTGTGAGCTGGGGAACAGAAGGGAAGAAAGGCAGCAGCGGACTTAGTGTTAAGTTGCAGGGTGTTGCTACATGCGCTGATAGTTATCAGTTAAGTGAGTTGGAGTCAGGGAGCTGTGAGGGAAGGAAGGGTGCGGGCAGCGAGTGCAGCTCCTGCACCCATATAGGTACCCACACCCCAAGTAGGCCCCAACTCCCCACTAGGTTAGTGGGTAAGTGCTGAGGGAGGCCCAAGATAGGGACGCTGCCCTTAGTATAGTGTTGCCTTGTCAGAGTCACGGCTGTCAGTGCTGTGAGGTCTGACAGGCAGGCACCTTGTTGCGCAGCACGTTGGCTGCCAGCATCCAGTGAGCTACAGCTTGCTGCTGTAGGCGCTGGGACTCGTTAGGTAATAGTGAGGCTGAGGGGACTTGGGTAGTTCGGGAGGAGGTAGTGCGGGTGCAGGGGGTCAAGGACCCTGCATAAGATAGGCTACCCCTATAGGCCCCTAGGAGTTTCCCCCAAAGCCATTACAGGTTGCTGTGCTGTAGGGACGGCCTATAGTATAGCGCGTGTCACTTAGTGCTGTAGGGACAGGTCCTAGGTTAGGGATCCTGTCACAGTAGGATAGATTAGATAGGGACACAGCGGACGCTGCGGTTCCTGCTAAGAGGTTCGGATCCAAGTTGGGGTCCTAAGAGACTGTTTCCAGGTTGGGACCGCACTGGCGGTACACATGCAAGGAGTCCGGTGTGGGATAAGACGGAACCATCACACGACTGATCCTTTGTGAAGCCAGTTGGAGATCCGAGCACGGGAGTGCTCGGCAGGTACTACCTAATACACAAGTGCACCAACGGGCCCTTAGTATAAATAGTGACTGCGCAGTCACCCATTGCCTCTGCTGCAAGAGTGCGGGACATTGGGTGGGGTTCTTTGGACACTGGGTGGGATCACCTGGTGTTGGGGAAGCGTCCTGCGAGACGTCGCAGTAAGTGTCTCCTCGAGAGAGGGACACCTGTTATTCTATGTTGTCTTATCTGTTAGTAAAGTCACCAGTTAATATATATGCTGTGTATGGTATTATTGATTGTCCTGCGAGGAACCACTCCCCCTCTGGTGGGAGCCATCGCAGGTGGAGGCGCTGCATCGTTGTAAGTGAGTACCCCTAGTATAATTGCCCCAGGTTCCCCGTGGCAGAAGCTCAGCCCTCCTGCGAGCCAACAGGTAATGCACCACACCCGAGTAACATTATATGTTCTCCTTCACCCCACACTAAATCTGCGATTGGGGGGGGGGGGGGAATACCCGTTACATATATATAAATTTTGGGGCATTAGGAAGACGATTACCTAAAACTGGATCATTGCAAAAATTAGCCCAATGTCTCTGAATTATTTTCTCTATTTTCTTATTAACTGAATTGTAAGTAGTAATGAAGGGTACTTCTAACAAATTACTCTGGTCATTTTTTTGTTCCTTAATTTTAGGGACTAACATAGTTTGCCTATCCATACCTCGTACTAAGTCGAGATCTTTACACAAACTCACACTGGAATAACCTCTTTCGAGGAATTTATCAAATAACAATTTGGACTGCTCCTCAAAGTCATGTTCTCCACTACAATTACGTTTAATTCTAATGAATTGTCCTCTGGGAATATTAGTGATCCACGATTTTTTGTGGTTGCTAGTTGCCATCAACAAGTTGTTGGCATCAATTTCTTTAAAGAAAACTTTAGTAGATATATTCCCATTGTTCAACGCAGTCAATTGTAGATCCAAAAAATTTATACTGGTGGAGTCAGAAACATGAGTGAACACCAAGTTTTTATCATTGGTGTTCAGATAGGTGAGGAAGGAGCAAATGGACAAATCATCCCCCTCCCAGACACAAAGGATGTTGTCGATATAGCAACGCCAAATGATGATATGTTGTCTGAAGGGGTTGTTGTTCCAAATGCTCTGCAGTTCCCACTGACCCATATACAGGTTTCCGAAACTGGGACCAAACCTCGTGCCCATTGCAGTTCTGCAAACCTGTAAAAAGAACTCCTTGAGGAACATTAAATAATTATGGGTCAGAATGAAGTCAATGGATTTCAAGATAAATTCAGTGTTGAGGCAATGTAAGGTAGTGTCTGCCTCCAGGAAAAACCTAACTGCCTGGAGTCCCTTGTCATGTGGAATATGAGTGTAGAGCGCCTGTACATCACAGGAAATCCATTTATAGGTACTCTTCCACTCAAAATCCTGAAAAGTTTGTATAACAGAGGATGTATCTTTTAAATACGATGGCAAAAGACTTATATAAAATTGTAGGAAAAAATCTACATACTGCGAAAGGTTCGCAGTAGGAGAATCAATTCCCGAAATTATGGGACGGCCAGGTGGATTAGTGATGGATTTAAGGACTTTGGGCAAATGGTAAAATATTGGGATTTTGGGGGAGGCAGTAAACAAAAAATCAAACTCAGCCTGTGTAATAACAGTATTCGTCACTGCTTCATTCAATAGTTCTTTCAAAAGAATGGTAAACTCACCAGTTGGATCTTTATTAAGTAACCTATAGAAGGAGGCATCATAGAGAAGGCGGTGAGCCTCCAGTTCGTACTCCTTACGATTCTGGAGGACAACACCGCCTCCCTTATCCGCCTGTCTAATAATAAGGTCTTGATTAGCTTTCAGACATTTAAGAGCTAGATTTTCTTGGATACTCATGTTTTGCCTAATATCTCCCGGTTTATGTGTTTTCACCAGTTTAGTGAAGTCGTTATGAACCATATTAAAAAACATATCAATATGGTGCCCCGTGGATTGAGCAGGATAACATTTGGACCTCATTTTGAATGGAGTATGCCTGCATTTCGAATTATCCATATTCGGATCTAAAGTATCTATTTTACATTCATCATCGTTCACTAACGGTGGAGTTTCGCTTTCATTCTTAGCAAAATGTCTTTTAAGGGTCATATTCCTCACAAATTTATGAAGGTCCATGTATATTTGGAAACCATTAGGGCCACTTGACCTAGAGAAATTCAAACCCTTATTCAATACAGTTTTTTGATCTTCTGTGAGAATTACTGTAGACAAATTAAAAATTCCTTTATCTAAGGGGATCCTAGGTCTACACTTGAGTCCCTTCTCTTTGACCCTAGATCCTGCTCTCGTTCCTCGTCTGGTAATGATCTTTTTGTTTTCGCTCTCCCCACGGGACTGTCTATTAACTCCTGTCTCTTCTCCTTTTTCTCTAGAGTTGGGGAGAATCTGCCCCTCAGTAATTCTAAAAAACGAGAACCAGACGGGGAATCATTGGCGGATTTATTACTATAGAGTTCTTTAGAGTTATTCTCTTCTTTTCTTGAACCAGATTTATTGGTGGAGGATTGGGATTTTTGTTTATGATCTCTACCTTTATCATAATTATTCTGCTTATTATTTGTGGCATGATCAACATACCTATATTCCTCTTTTCTATCTTTAGATCTATTTTGATAGTTTTGATGGTTATCTTGTCGCCTATAATTCGACCAACCACGGTGTCTAGGGGGTCCCCTTCGACCGGATCCTCTATTCCCGGATGTATGACGGTCCCTTTAAGCACCGTGGTGAGGAATATAGATTTTGTCTACCACTCTACCTCTTTCACCCTTTTTGGCCCAATCTCTCTCTCTCCCATTATCGTAGTCTGCTTTATCTCTTAAAAAAATTTCATGTTTATTTTTAACAATTTCATCACCTGTACTTTCTAGTTTAGTAAGTAATTTTACTTCAATTTTGGAGCAATCCTTATCGATTACTATAGGCTCCATAATTTTTATTTCTTTACGTATTTCTTTCTCTATTAATAAAATAGACTGCGCTCAAATATAATCAATCGCATCAAGTCTACAGAGCACTCATCTAAAATACGGTTCCATTGTTTGATTTTATATACTCTGATGTACGCAGAGCTTATTATCTTTTAGTAAAATTAACTTTTATACTGTACTTCATTATGTGCGTTGTGCGCCTTGTTCTTTTTTCGCACATCTGCACCTTACAGTATACCTTTTTTTTTTGCCCCAGAATTGCACCACATTTGATACCCATCCCTGCATGTTTAAAGAAATAAAATTTTACTGTACTCACATCTATATCAGAAATACTGCTGGCTCACATTATGTCCTGATTGAGCTTTATTGCAACACCATCTAAAGCTGTGCTGTATTTAACTAAAATCTACCGTACAACAGTCAGATTCCCATGACCATGGAGACTGAGAGGAACCCTCCCCCCCCCCATCACTCTCAGTGACCCATGCCCCACCATAACATCAGTAAATAAATAACCACAAACAAGGTCTGGAGGTGCAAGGCTTTTTATTAAAACATATTTTAACTTGATAATTGCCAACCCCCTGCCAGAGTGCTCGCTCATTGAGTAAAGGCCAATGGAACTCCAACCAATGGCCCATAACATGCCCCAAAGGTCCCAGGAACTCACGTCTACATAAGCCGCCCCCACTCACCACTCTCAGCCACCACTGGGCTTTACCGACCATGGAGTCCCATCGGGCCAAGGTTACCCGTACTTAACCCCTCAACTGCTGCCGCGACAAAGGCTACAACACAACTCAAAATTATGCCCCCGAGAGGTAACATAAATGGAGACTTATCTCACTCTCTTTCAAGGAACTGTTGTCCTTTTCTCTCATATTTCTTTCATTATCTTTCAGTATTTTTTAATTTTCCTATCAAATTCGACCAGTAAAACATTAACCATATTAACAGTATACACAAAAAAGGTGGAGGGTGGCTGGGAATTATTGGCAGGGCGCAGACTGGCTTCCCGCCCCTGCCACTGGCTATATGTAACCTCCCTACCCCCCAGCTGCGTCTTCCCCGCCGCCAGAGGCAGGGAGGACTCTGCCCATAAGCTTAGGTAAGGGGCGCCTGGTCCCATCGGTCATGGCACCATGTCAATAAGGGCTCAAGGCTACTGCTCATGGTGCACCTATGTATCCTAGCTATTGGGGACGGTATTTATGAAGTGGAGGCATTCCCACTGCAGAGTTAGCTCCAGAAATTGCAGCCTGTAAGAGGTACGGCCTATTTTAGAATGCAAATGTAACCCATACATGATAAGTAATATTAGTAATGGTACACTCACCCATCTAACACTTTCTGAGTCACTGATCGTGCTAGAATACATTCTATATAGTGGAACATTGTATTATTATGTAATCAATGCTGAAACCAGAGAACAAAATCTGTATGAATGAGAGAAAACTGAATAACAGTAAAACTGAAAGCGTGGAGATATTTCCAATTTATATGGAATGAAACACAATGCATTCTAACATAATATTGAATACTTGAAAGTGTCGTTTATGCCTACAGAATATATATTTCTACACAGGCTATGGATATTTATATACAGTTTGGTGCCTTTGAGGCATGTTCTGCGCTCTTTTTAAAGCCCTTCATTCTAAAGGACTGATCTTACATTTACTGCCCAATCTCCCGAATTACCACGAATACAGTTTATATTAATGCACTTCCCACGACGCATTATCATTTCGCATACGTTAGCTGCAGAAATACACTGGCATATCATCACAAATGTGTAGCATTGTGTTCGCCCCAAATTACTGTTGTTCAAGAAATCTGATTTCTAATGCCATAAAACAAGTGCACCTGACAGCTCCCTACCCCTTATCCTTACTAAATCTCATTTAAGCTGTAGTGGCTGTGTTGGTTCTGGGGAATTCTATTATATTGCATATTGTGATATCAAATTGAAGGATGTCAGACATCTGAAGGAGAGGTGTCTAAAATCTCACAGGCTCGTGCACTAATTGCTTCTGTGATCAAGAGCTGTCATCTCCATCTCTGTAAAAAGGTACAGCTTTCTACAGGGGAATATTGGCTATATGAGCTCGCTCCAATGCTGCAGGGGTTAATTCCATTTGAGTGGAAGGTACAGGATTAATTATACCGACATTGAGTCACCTATTCTTATGAGGTGCAGGACCATTCCCCCTCAAAGAATCATCTTTCAGAGACTAACAATGACAGGGCCAGCATGGAAAAGAGAGCGCTGAACTCCTGCGCTGTCTGTTGTGTGCTTTTGATTCTCGCAGCTGTGGATGAGTTCCCCTGACAGCAGCTGTTTCGCCTCCTCTTCCCTCGTCAAAATGACGCTCGCTGATTAGAATCCAGCTGCCGTCAAAAAAGGACAATCAGAAGCGTCAAGTTGTGGGGAAGTTGATGAGGACGGCTCCCCCTGCCAGCCGCTCTCGTGACGCTCGTTTTTATAGTGCTGGGCACTCCCAATTAAGCCGGTTTCTTTATGCTAGGATGTGAGAGGAGGAAGTGGCGTCCTGTGCAGCCACCACCTGGACTTGGGAGCCAAGGCAATCACTGCTGTTTCAGAGACACATGCAAAAAAAAAAACCCTCAATCTCAGCAATCAGCATCATAAAGCACATTTGATGGCAGGGATTTTGTGCGAGGATGGACATCTTTGGAACAGAGCACTATTTCAATTTGCTCTTTGACTCCCAGTTGCGGAGTGAAAGGGCCCTTTTCCCGGTGAGAAGGGAAATATGACACATGCATTACGCCCACTATTTAGAATAGGGTTCAAGCTGTTGAAATGAGTATTCAGACAGGTCAGTCCCATGATGCATTTGGGGAATGCAAAGAAGAAACAGACAATTATTAAAATGGACAACATATCATTTTGTTTCTTTCCGACCTTCACTGGAAATCTGTTTTGTACAGTATCCCGGCCGGATGCATACAGTAGTCCTCCAGTTCTCGTTTTGCTGTGCTCCTGTTTTTTGTTCGTCCATATCCCTATTGCTTCTTACAGGAGTAATCCAAGCCGTTTATTATTGTCTTATTTTTTGACATAGGATTGAAGCAGGAGGTCTCCGGAGCTGAACACCATTAATCCCAGCACCGGAGAGCGCCTGCTTCTCATAAGGGGAAAAAAAATAATTCCTTCCCGACTCCAAATATTAGCAATCAGATGACTCCCTGGATCAACATCCTTCCCATTTTTATTTATTTGGTATATATCTCTGTATTCCTTTCCTATTTAAAAATGATGTCCAACCTTTTATTTTTAAGATACCTATTGTATCTGGCATCACAGTCTCCATGGGTAATGAATTCCACATTGATCATGTTTTAGTGACTAAATAGACCTGATGAAGGGCGCTGCTCGCCTGCAAAGTATATTTACTTACTTATACTTGATATAATATAGTGAAAACAAATAGTATGCTTCTAATATGTGGAATGCTGACATATTAGGCTGCGTCCATAGAAGGACAAGTAGCGCTGGGCCGTGCGGACGCTCCGCGCTGAGCCCCTGCATCCTCAATGAGGATGCCTTGAGAGGGGGCTCACGCGAGCATCCGCAGGCGTGCTGAGGCTTTGGAATTTTCAGCCGACAGCCAAGCTGTTTTTCAGCGCGCTGTCAGTTGAAAACATCCAATCAGCCTGAAGCCGCGTCAACGTCACGGCGCAGTGCCCAACGGGCGATTGGCCCAGCGACGTCACTGCCCCACCTCCAACAACCTCCCCCCGGCTCCCTTCGCACACGCTGGCTCGCCTGCAAGTCCATGGAATCGCGCTGACTTCAGCAGGCGAGCCTCAGCCTCAGCGCGCCTCCGCTCTGCTGAACCCTCCATGGCCCGGGCCTTAAGCGGACTGAATTAAGTATTTTAAATAGTAAACCAGTGACTGAATACAAAGTGTTTTCTATTCTTTGGAAATGCTTTACATTTTAAGGGACTCCTTTTCCTAAATGTTACAATTATGGCTGATGCACTTATATGATTATCACATGTATTACTGCTGTGAAGCACAATGTACATTAACGGCGCTATATAAATAAAGACAAATACATACATACATCTCTAAACCAGGGTTCCTCAAAACGGTCACTAGCAAAGTTGCTCTAAGGCCAACTTTGGAAGAAGTAAGCACAGCTGGGGTCTTGTATTAATGAGGGGAACCCTGACGGCATTACAACCCCAGGCAGAAGTTCTAGGAAAGTGCCAGCAGAGGACTCCAGGATATTAGAAGTTATGGAAATGGATATTCCCCTTTGACAATGTACAAGACAAGAGTGATGTAAGCCATGTGTGCCTCCCTGTGGAGATGCATGGACGCCAGGGAAGAGAATGTAAGAGTAAAAACCTGTCCTGTTAATAAAGCCCGTCCTGTTTGCATAAAAGTACCTGGTGCCCTTTATTACCACCCTGAGAGCTTACAATACCAGCCAGCCGAATGCCAGCACCCTGAGAAGGTAAAAAGCAGACTCTGTGGCACATCTACACTACCTCACAGTAACACTCCTTAGGGAGCCGGGCAAGGAAGAGTTACAGTAGCATATATCAGGATTTCAAAATACACAATTGATTTTATTTAGCACTCAGTTTTGTTGTACTAAAAAACCCAGGTTCCTCGGACACCAATGAATGAGAGAGCTATGTATACTGAATAGTATTCGTAATACCGCCTGTTGTCGCCAATAGATATAGAGGGGATGTATATCAAGAAATATCAGTTTCACTCTTGTAGGTCAAGGGTGGATTGGATCCATTTGTGGATACATTGTACATGTTTTTTTACTATTTATTTAAAACATGATATTTTCAGTCCATTTGAACAGTTTGTGTACTTGGGTACTGAGTGCGTGTAATCAGGGTCTTTGTATCACTTCAACTTTCAGGTGATTTCCTTTTGGTAATGTACATTATTATGTAATGTGATTTTATTACAAAATTACTGGTATTTCACATATTGCTCGTGTATGAGAAGATAAAAACCCTCCGACAGTACCAAGGTAAAAAAAAGGGATCCAGAGGGGGTTCACTTATAAAAATATAAACAGCTTCATTGGATCATCAGAGACCCCTAAGGCTGCGATTATACAGAAAAACGCCTGTGGTGTCGCCCGTAGCAACACTGCGCGGCGCAAACAATAATTTTGATACATACATGATAAATGGCTATACCAAATTCAACTGTCTCCCTGCTTGCTACTGCAAAGCGGGAGACAGTTGATGCGTTTTCAAAAATTAGTTTTTGCGCCGCTACGGGTGACGCCACGGGCGGTTTTCTGTATAATCGCAGCCTAACGAGGTAAAAACAACACACGTGTTCCGCGCATGCAGTGCTTCATCATGGTGACGCGCTGCATGCATGAAACGCGTTGTGTGTTTTTACCTCGTTGGGGTCTCTGAAGATCCAATAAAGCTGTTTATATTTTTATAAGTGAACCCCATCTGGATCCTTTTTTCACTTTGGTAGTGCTATGTTCTTTTCCATTGAAAGGCCGAGCTCATGGTGGCGGCGTCACTACGTGTGCGCGCTTGCGTCCGCGCACACTTCCGGGGCTCTTTCCCGAATCCCTATGGTAGTTCCTCAAGTGCCCGCAGCGCTGCGCGCGTCGACGCTGCTACATTTTGCCGCCACAACTGAAATTTACATTTCGGGCTGCAGTCGCGTGATGTCAGCATGAGCTGGTTCAGCCAATGAGGGTGAACCAGCTCTGTGACGCGTTTCCCACTGCACCCGATCGCCTCGACTGATCTCCTGCAGCTAGCGCACACATCGGTGGGGCTGCAGGAGTGTGCGCACGCCCGCCCGCCCCACAACCATGTGCTGGGTCTTATTCCTGTTACCTACTGTATCTACCCAGCGGACTGCACACTACAGGACCTCCAGGACGGATAAGGAACGGGAAGGCTTAAAAAAATGTGTTCTTTTACCCTCTATCACTCTGGATTTTGTTCTGCATGGAACTGTTATTGCAAATTGGGGAGATGTTATATTGTGCCAGCTCTGGCTTCATGTGTTGATCATATGGGAGACCCAAGGCACTATTCTCCCCTTGTTACAGTATAGAAAAGACATTATTAGTTTGTTGAAACTACAAGAAGGAGGTACCTAATTTCTAACATTATTGATTGATTTATACTGAGCACCGGATCAATCTCTCTTATTTGTAATAAAGAAATGTTTTATGTATGTATTTGTATCTTAAGGAGGATGGGCCTTTAACCCCGCTACTTAGCCGCTTGGCCACAGTTATTATAGGGTCAGAATAAGGTGCAGCAAGTTCAGCAAATATACAGTATTACAGGCATTCCCCGGTTTAAGGACACTCACTTTAAGTACACTCGCGAGTAAGGACATATCGCCCAATAGGCAAACGGCAGCTCGCGCATGCGCCTGTCGTCACGTCCTGAACAGCAATACCGGCTCCCTACCTGCACCGAAGCTGTGCGCAAGCGGGGAGACTATAGAGCCTGTTACACATGCGTTATTTACATCAGTTATGCACGTATATGACGATTGCAGTACATTACATGCATCGATAAGTGGGGAAAAGGTAGTGCTTCACTTTAAGTACATTTTCGCTTTACATACATGCTCCGGTCCCATTGCGTATGTTAATGCGGGGTATGCCTGTACTAAGTTATTGGCAGTCTCGTGATCGCCAGGATCAGACTCTGAGACACACTCCTTACACTGTTAAAATGTAGAAGCTATTGTAGGGTTCTATTTGTTTACCTAAACGATAAAATCAGAATTAGTGAGTCTAGATGGATGTCATGGGTTAATTAGAGTACAATAATCAATTTCACCTGTTTTTATTGGATTTAGATTGAGGGCTAATACAGCTTTGGAAATACTGCTGCTGTGTAAAAGGATGTACTTTACAAGATGAAAAGCCAGGTGGTCTTGAAATGCATTCGAGCGTATATAATGCATATCTCTCGCTATGCACTTCAAGTGCTGTGGACAGTGACTATGAAGTCTAGAAAGTTTTTAATGGGTTATGATTAAATAATGAGGGCTTTTTTTTAAATGCGGAGATGTTTGTGCTGATTTTACAGTGGAAAGAGTGTACTTCTGATCGGCAGAAACGTACTGCAAGTTAAGCAGTAATCAGTGCTGGTGACTAGCTGGTCTCTGGACATTAGAAGCTCAAAAACCCTTATCTATAATGAAAATCAATGAATTATCATAGTCACGCAGAATTTCTAGTAATACGAGTTGGTTGCTACAGTAAGATATACATTTTGATTGGAGATATGTTTCCCTGCCCATCAACATCACTAACTAGGTTTTCAAATTTACGAAGGTCATTGTCACTGGGGTCGATCAACTTGGTCAATACAACCGCAGTGTCATATCTGGAAGATCTAGATCAGAGGGGCTCAACTCCAGTCCTCAAGACCCCCAACAGGTCAGGTTATCAGGATATCCCTGCTTCAGCAGAGGTAGCTCAATCAGTCCCTGCATTAGGCCCCACTCAGTGTGCCTGCTTCGCGACGAGATGAGCACACATCGCCCAGCAGAAGCGCCCAAACGCGTACGCGCACACGCCAGGTCGTGAAGTAAGCAGAGTGAGCTCGGCCTTAGAATAGGTGGCTCAATCAGTCCCTGCGTCAGCACAGGTGGCTCAGTCAAAGAATAAGTCTCTGATTGAGCCACCTGTGCTGAAGCTGGTATATCCTGAAAACCTGGCCTGTTGGGAGCTTGAGGATTGGAGTAGAGCACACCTGCTCTAGATCACACCCCAAAAGTGATCAATATCCCTCAGTAGGGCCAATATAATGGAATCCCTCAGTAGGGCCAATATAATGTTTTTTTGGCAACATTTTGGTGAGCTTATCCCTGTGTTATTTTTTTACAGTATCTTCTAGGTAGCTGCACCTTCTCCACCAGCCTGGTTCATACGCCGTGGGCACTTGAGAAACTTCCATAAGCAACCAGGTAAGAGTCCCGGAAGTGCGCACGGATGCAAGCACACACACGTAGTGACACCGCCACCATGAGCTCGGCCATAGAGCAAGGCCGCTGACACTGGAGAGAGGTGGAGGTCTAGGGGAGAGAGTTGAGGGTGTGGGGGGGGAGAGAGGTGGGGGGGGGGAAGAGAGGTGGGGTGTGGGGGGGGAGAGAGGTAGGGTGTGGGGGGGGGGAGAGAGAGGTGAGGGTGTGGGGGGGAGAAAGGTGAGGGTGGGGGGGGGGAGAGGTTAGGGTGGGGGGATAGGTGAGGCTGTGGGGGGGGGAAGAGAGGTGAGGGTGGGAGAGAGAGGTGGGGGTTGGGTGGAAGAGAGAGGTGAGGGTGTAGGGGGGAGAAAGGTGAGTGTGTGGCGGGGGAGAGAGGTGAGTGAGTGAGAGAGGTCTCACAAGGCCGTCAACACTGGTCGGTGGGGTGGGGGGGAGGCAGTGGAAACTGTAGTCCTGCACCCTAAGAAAGCTGATTGCGGCCCTGTCTGTATTAATATAGCTTGTGTAGCAAGATGTGTGTGTGTTTATTAATCATGTACTTACACAGCACTATGGTTCAACAGCCAAGTGGAAATGGATCCTAGATGGCCATCTCTCTTGATCTTATTTGGACCTGTATAATCTCCTTGCCATCTCGTTGCTTCTTCAGATTCATCACATTCTCCTCAAGACTTCTCTTTCATTCACACCAGCACTTACTTTCCTCCATAGCATGATTCCTCGCAGAACCTTCTCCCCAACAAAAGTCAGCACTCTTGACGAAGAGAACAGGGAGGTTTTGAAAGCTCTGTACATTATAAATGTATCTATGATAAACATTCACATTGGTCCATTAAAAAATATAACAACCAACAACACATCAACACTCCAGAATACAACTACTAGAATGTCTTCATAGTGCAACCTTCTACTACAATCTGAGCTGGACTCTTGTGCTTTTAGGTCACAAACCCATTGTTGTATTGTGTCACTGAAGTTTGTTTCCGCAGTGCTTTATCCATATTGTCATTGCATAAAAATACAGTACATTTACAATATGCCTGAAAGTGACTACACACGTTCACACATTTTGAAAGGCAATGAATAAAATCTCTAAGAATATGTTATGCAGATAATGTACTTTCTTACATAAATAGGTCATAATACTTCGCTGTAATATTCCAGATTCCAAAGAAACAAAACAAAGATGCCTACACCGACAGGAAAGAGTCCTTTTTATTTTTAAAGGAGTCACATTAGGTGTTTTCCACTGTGTGTATTTTTAAAGCACTCATACTACTGAAGCAGCTAAACATCGAATTACCTAGAAAATCCTCTTAAGTTTGAATTGAAAGTGAAATGTTATCAGTGAAACATCCTAGCACGCTACACGCTTGTCATTGTGCACAGGAGCGGTGTTTGGGAAAAGATGATGTCCCGTCCTGCGCAGGTTTGTCATATAGCATTAGAAAAATGTGCTACCTGGGGGTGATGGAGGTTTCCAGCTGAGATGCTCATAAAAGGCATTTTGTATTTAAGATGTAAATATGTGTATCTGACAGGGGAAAAACATTGCTTTTCCTAACGATTGGCTCAACGAGCAGTTTGATTAGGACAGCACGGTGTGGATTAAACAATTTAACTACATTAGCTAATCCTTTTAAAGCCCCAGAGGGCAACGATACAGGGGGACAGCGGTGATGAAGGGGAGCAGTGACTGGAGATGGTTTAATGACTTTTCTTAAGCGATTAAAATGCCATGTCTGATGGTTCTGCTATATTATGGCTTTGCAGCACTGGAGGATGACAGTTTGATTGGCTGAAAGCAGTTCTGTGTTGGTTATAAAAGACTGAATAAAGTCAGTAGGGGGATCCATCATCTTTTAGGATTTATAGATCCAGAAGATGTATAGATTTATAGACTAGATATATTTATAGGTTCAAGGGAGTGTTGCTGTAAACTCGCTTCTCTGAAACATCAGTTAACCAAAAAAATATATACATATATCTAATGTACATCTGTTGTTATTTTCCGCTGACAAACATGATTTACTGTATTGACCGTCAGTTGGCACACCTGTAATACCCAATACGTTGGTCTAATATAATTGCCTTCCAGATGGTATTCCCAGTCTCATGGGCTTTCATTTTAACTCATTGGATATTCTACGGCATGTTGCCTGTTATCTTTAACATTGCAAAAAGTTGAGTATTGCACCTCTCTTTGAAATCCTCCCTTGGCTTTGAAATCACTCTACCTGATTTATCAAAGAGCATTATTTGGGGGCATTATTTGTGTAAGACAGGAGGACATAAGGAACGGCTTGCCAAAAAATCAAAGGGAATATAACACCCAACACTAATGACATTCACCAAGGATGCTTTACAAATCTTAGTTAATTTATTGCTAGGTCATTATGTTATGATGTCAGTGGTGATTTTTATCCAAAAACGGCCCCCACGGCTGCTTCGGAGAATAGGAAATGTATACCTTAGCCTCGGCAGCTACTGTATAACACTACAGATTCAGCGTTACGAGACTGATGCAAAGTAAAACAGGCACATTGCATGCAGAAGTGGTATGAATACCACCAGGCAATTAGAGACCTGTAAGAAAAAATCTCCAGGAGGCTACATGAATCTTCATTAAGGGAGGAGACCTCATACATTTCTTGGAGAATAGAATTATTAATGATAAAATAGCATGGTTTACGTGGGACAGACTATAACCAGCTCTCCCTACAGAATGACTTAGACAAACTGGGAACCTACGCAAATTAATGGCTGATGATCTTTGATATAGATGTACAATTATAACTTGGGCATAATTTTTTTCAGCAACCTCTGATTTATGGTTAAATAACTAAATACTAACCATTGTAAAACAACTGTGCTGTGGCCACATGCCTGCACATTTTTAAGATGATATCTCTGAAATGCTGAATGCAAATATTCACTTTAAAAATCCTGAAAGAATAGGGCAGGTGCCCGAGAATGGGTGGAGGAGTCTTCATAACCATGGAACCCCTCTCCCCCTAGTAGCATACCAGCCACGGGTCAGGAGGAGTAAGGTGGGGTAGGAAATAGAGAGCCCCCCATCTCTTCACCACGAAACAAGGAGATCCTCCTGGGGGGTGGAGCGTCGGTAGAGAGTGGCACGGAGCAATGAAATTGAAAACATTTGTTCTGCAAAATTGATGGGAGGCAGTGTACCTTTTAACACAGCAATCCCTGCAAAATTAGCACAATGTCTTCATTACCTGGACTGGAGGGCTCCACCAGAGCTGATTCACAGTACTCCGAGCTCCAGAGACCCCTGGTCATGCAGCATTCTATTGGCCGCTAGAGCAAGTTGACCATGACAGCCTTGTTGTCTCCACTGGACAAGTATAATTGTCTTGTGGTTACAAACCTGGATATCTCGGAAACAAATAGAAATTTAGGAATGTGTCTGGAACCTAATGCCATGGATATGGAATATGGGGTCTAGTTTTCAGTATAAAAGATACTATAGAACCATGATAAGTGCCAAGAGCTGGTGACGAGGAGTTGATGGGGGTCTCTATTAGGACAATCCTCAATGCTTAAACATGCCTGAATAGTTAATGCTAATGTGAAAACAATAAACAAAAAATATATACAAAAATTAAGAAAGTATGTCCACAAAGGATATATCAAGGTGATAGAAGAGTCCTTAGTTTTCAAACTGTGATGGAGTAGAATTGGGACTCAGCTCCCAAAAGGAATAGTGCAGTCTCTTCTTCCAAGCTACTGTCCTGTTTCAGCAAGACACAGAAAGGGGGCACAGCATTGCGCAGTATTGATTGAAAACAATTGATCCCTCCTTTAAAAGTCCCAAAACAATGCCCACTTACTAGAAGCAGGGAGACAGCATACAGGGGAGAGAAACTGTGTGATGAGCCTTCTGAATCCACTCTGCAACTGGATCACACGAACCCCACGTGGTACTCCTGGATCGAATGGATTTCAAAGGTCCCTCTCTCACAGATTAGTTGTTCTTCAAATATGTTCAATGTTCCTATCCTCAGGTCTCCATGGCATGGAATAAACATAAGGAGAGGATTGCGCAATACCGTTTGTAAACTTTAATAACACAACCTCAGAGGAAAAGAAACATACTCACAATGTCTCCGTGATTTAAAAACATTTGTTAGAGATGTCTAACCGGGCTAGAATTCCCTGCACAGTCTCTGACAGTTTGGTACACCGCGTGTGTCCTGTATAGCTCCGGCGCACAGCGATGACATCACCGTCTCTGTGTAAGTTGAACCACCAGTCAGGCACCTCCTTTGGCTCCTCCTTACGCGTTTTGTGACGGGGTACATCACTTCGTCAGGGGAATCTGGCAATCCCCTGATGAAGTGACGTTCCCCGTCACGAAACGCATAGGGAGGAGCCAAAGGAGGTGCCTGACTGGTGGTTCAACTTACACAGAGACGGTGATGTCATCGCTGTGCGCCGGAGCTATACAGGACACACGCGGTGTACCAAACTGTCAGAGACTGTGCAGGGAATTCTAGCCCGGTTAGACATCTCTAACAAATGTTTTTAAATCACGGAGACATTGTGAGTATGTTTCTTTTCCTCTGAGGTTGTGTTATTAAAGTTTACAAACGGTATTGCGCAATCCTCTCCTTATGTTTATTCCATGCCATGGAGACCTGAGGATAGGAACATTGAACATATTTGAAGAACAACTAATCCGTGAGAGAGGGACCTTTGAAATCCATTCGATCCAGGAGTACCACGTGGGGTTCGTGTGATCCAGTTGCAGAGTGGATTCAGAAGGCTCATCACACAGTTTCTCTCCCCCTGTATGCTGTCTCCCTGCTTCAAGTAAGTGGGCATTGTTTTGGGACTTTTAAAGGAGGGATCAATTGTTTTCAAACAATACTGCGCAATGCTGTGCCCCCTTTCTGTGTCTTGCTGAAACAGGACAGTAGCTTGGAAGAAGAGACTGCACTATTCCTTTTGGGAGCTGAGTCCAATTCTACTCCATCACAGTTTGAAAACTAGGGACTCTTCTATCACCTTGATATATCCTTTATGGACTTACTTCCTTAATTTTTGCATATATTTTTTGTTTATTGTATTCACATTAGCGCTAAGGTTTATTTCTTATTTTGTATTGTATATTTGTTTGGGGTACTACTTGAGATACTCCTCACATTAGAACATCAAGGCTGCTTTCACATGACATTTGTGTCATAATTCATTATTATTGTGCACAGCATTTATTCACATATGGTCTAGCGCTACAGTAAGTTTAGTATCACTTGTTTTGTTGTATGCCGGAATAGTTATAGCAAAAGGAATTCAACTGCAATTAATTATACTTCTTCCAACACAGAACTTAAAAGGCAGGACTGGAGTAGGTAGGTTATCCCTTATTCTACAAATACGGACTTCAGTATTTCAATTGTTCACTGTCAAAAAAAGAGTGCTATGATTAAATATGTACAAATATGTCCAAAGAAGCAAAGCTAAGCAAAGAAGCATTTTACCACCAGGGCAGTAAAATGAACATAGGAACAGCCATTGACATATGAAGAATAAAAGTAGCACTTCATGTAGAGGAAATGGTCCTTTGCAAGAAGAGCAGTGAAAAAGTAGAAGTTACTTCCTATGGAGACAAATACAGTAGGTACGTTTACACAGGAGGGCTCCTTAGAAAGGAAAGGCGTCAATGGATGTACAGAGCATGTTAAAACACGAAGAAGGTCCTCGATACCGGGGGGAATCTGATTGCTATGCAGAGAAGCTATTTAGGGAAGCATTTGTTTTTAGACCTTATAAATCAGAATAAATAGATCTGACGCCAAAATAAACGGTGTCAAAATTATCTGCCAAGTTGAACGTCAACCCTAAAATAGTTGAATACAATAGTTAATAGTGTTAGCGCAGAATTAAGTTGCTATTTATGAACCCACGTATGTTTTATCATCTGTTAACAGAATGTATTATTTTCACAGTTATGGCTATGATAAATAATATTACACTAAAAAATTGATATCTACAAATACTCGTTAAATAAGATATACAGTACACATAATTCTGTTTTCATTTCAATTGTATCAATCAGGTATTCAACATGACGCAATGTGGCAAAAAAAATTAAAATAACAAATGATGAAGCACGTCTTGTGAAGATCTGCACCGAAACGTTGATGCACAACGTGCATAGGCCCCAAAGTCTCTGGGGCTGAGCTGGCACCTGATCTATCAAATTGAATGTCAACTGTATTCTTTTGGACTAATATGGTGCTATTATTTGCTCCAATTTGACTCCAGTTTTGAACCCGAGAAGAATTCTTTTTTAAAATATATGTTTTTGACACAGAATTGCACTTTTCTATTGTAATACTGCACATAAACCCAATGATGGTCTTCTGGAGTCATTTATAGAAGTCTTCTGCCTACAGAACTGGGCTTCGCTGGTGCAAAATAAACAAGAACAGCAAAATCAATAATTTGACTGGGATGTCTTTGCCAAACCTGATGCTGTTTCCCCCCCCCCCCTAGTTTTATTTCAGTCTTGCAGCAGAGCGACTTTGATAAATTGACCTCTTTACATCAACGAACAGAAGAGTGCTCTTTGTGCACAGGGCATACCTGTTCTTATTTCTGCTTGTGGCTAAGGCAAATGTAAGAAGCTTGTTAATCAAGTCTCCGGCATTTGGTGCAGGCCATTAGTCAGAAAGGTTTACACCAGTTGGCAGTGGTTTTTTTCACACTATGACGGAGAAATTCAGATGTTTATAACTGTACGTCCCTTATAACAAGCCACACATAAGTGCACTAACCAAAGTCTGATATTTGTTTTCAGGGTGAATATGAGGTGAAAGGGCAGATGATCGCTTCACCTTCCAATGATTTGCATGGGGGTGAGGCCATTTTTTTCTGGGCGAGAGTAGCATATGTACACATTTCTCATCAGTAGAGAGAGCTGGCCAGTGTGTATGTGACTCCTCCATCCCTAACTAATAACAGATCAAAAGCCGATACACATGTAATAATGTCATAACTGAAAGCTAATAGACATGGGACGAAAATACCTTGTGAAAACAACCCTATACCCTCATTATAACAGCAAAGCAGCATTGTTTCCTATTACATTTGGTAAAAAGCAGGGGTAACCCACTGTTAACTCAGTGAGAGGAGAAGTGCTACCGACACTGCCTTCGAAGTGGGTGAATCCAGTCTGAATCGTAGTGTCAGATCGTGTGACCTTAAGCCAGTCACCTTGGGTTATATTAAACGGTACCAAGCAGTGGCACTTCTTAAGACACCTTCTACCATGGCTTAGTAAAACATGGCCCTACGCAACCCATAAGGCGTTTGATGGAGTAGCAGTTCTTAGTTAACATGGCCCTTTGTTTACCTGTACTCCAGGCAACAAAAACTAGTTAGAACGCTCTATGGGGCAGAAAATTGTGTCTGCACAATTCTATGTATATTGCAACACCATGTATTAATAAAAAATATATAACATTTACTTTTCAAGTAAATGGAGAGTGATGTATCTTAAACTGTGCATTACTCCACTTCTCAGCATACTGAATAGGGATCCCGATTTAGGGTCTTCTATGGTGTGACAATGTATATCAATGGTGGGTAGCTCCAGTCCTCAAGGACCACCAACAAGGGTCAATGATTAAGCCACGGATTGAGCCACCCGTACATCCTTAAAATGTGACCTGTTGGTGGCCCTTGAGGACTGGAGTTACCCGCCTCTGGTGTATATGATAAAATGGAATGCTGGTCTGACAGCCCTTCTCATAATAAACAATGACAGACACATTACTGTAGACTGCTGTTGGGTGTCTCACCTGCGAGAATGTGCAAATTGAAACACACCGTTGTACATCCTGGCAAGCTGTGATCGGCCTTTAATCTTCTCTTATAACTCAAACTTTTTTACTTGCAAGTCAAGGGCCTGGGAAAAAGGTATTTGGGAATTCCATAAATAATGAATATCCTTATTCATCATAAACTCTGCTAAAGATCTAATTGAAACAAGTCGTTTTCTTCCCCCTTGAGAACTACGGTCAAGTAACAAGGTTTTTTTTGTTTGTCTATTACATTTATTTTAACCATTTTGTTGCCAGAGAGGCAACCATCGCATTGCGCCAGAATTAAAAAAAAAAAGAAAGAAAGTTAATTGTCATTTGAGAAATACTACTGTATATATCTGTCAGTGAGAACTGTGCTTTTAATCCATTGGAGACACTGCATTCAGACAATATAAAATTGCCTTTATTTGGAATTAGAACATTTAAAGTAGTGTTTCTGTACCAGGGTGTCGGGGAACCCAGGTGTGCCCCGACACTCTGCCAAGGGAGCCACGGTGAAAAACTCTGCTGCATGCTCACCTCTCCGCTCTCAGCCCGGCGCACAGAGGCTGCGATCCGCCTCTCCGCTCTCAGCCCGGCGCACAGAGGATGCGATCCGCCTCTCCGCTCTCAGCCCGGCGCACAGAGGCTGCGATCGCCTCTCCGCTCTCAGCCCGGCACAGAGGCTGCGATCCGCCTCTCCTCTCTCAGCCCGGCGCACAGAGGCTGCGATCCGCCTCTCCGCTCTCAGCCCGGCACAGAGGCTGCAATCCGCCTCTCCTCTCTCAGCCCGGCACAGAGGCTGCGATCCGCCTCTCCGCTCTCAGCCCGGCACAGAGGCTGCGATCCGCCTCTCCGCTCTCAGCCGGCGCACAGAGGCTGCGATCCGCCTCTCCGCTCTCAGCCCGGCGCACAGAGGCTGCGATCCGCCTCTCCGCTCTCAGCCCGGCACAGAGGCAGCGATCTGCCTCTCCGCTCTCAGCCCGGCACAGAGGCTGCGATCCGCCTCTCCTCTCTCAGCCCGGCACAGAGGCTGCGATCCGCCTCTCCTCTCTCAGCCCGGCACAGAGGCTGCGATCCGCCTCTCCTCTCTCAGCCCGGCACAGAGGCTGCGATCCGCCTCTCCTCTCTCAGCCCGGCACAGAGGCTGCGATCCGCCTCTCCTCTCTCAGCCCGGCACAGAGGCTGCGATCCGCCTCTCTCAGCCCGGCACAGAGGCTGCGATCCGCCTCTCCTCTCTCAGCCCGGCACAGAGGCTGCGATCCGCCTCTCTTCTCTCAGCCCGGCACAGGTACTGTGATCCACCTCTCCTCTCTCAGCCCGGCACAGAGGCTGCGATCCGCCTCTCCTCTCTCAGCCCTGGACAGAGGCTGCGATCCGCCTCTCCTCTCTCAGCCCGGCACAGAGGCAGCGATCCGCCTCTCTTCTCTCAGCCCGGCACAGAGGCTGCGATCCGCCTCTCCTCTCTCAGCCCGGCACAGTGGCTGTGATCTCTCCTTTTAGTCCGGTACAGAGGCTGCAAACCTCCTCTCACAGCCCGGCACAGAGGAGAGAGAAGCCTCTTCATCTCCAGACAGTGCAGAACACACCTGCAGAGCAGCTGACGTGTTTGAGGTGTGTAGGAAGAAAGAGGGAGTGAGGGCTTTGTATGGGGAGGAGAGTGTGGTGGCTTTGTGTGTGGGGGTTGTGTGATAGCTTTGATTAAGAGAGGGATGGTCGTGCTTTTTGTTGAGTGGGGAGAAGGTATGTGGTTTCGGTAAGAGAAGGGAGGTGAATGTGGTGTTTATGATTAAGAAAGAGGGTGAGTGGGCTGTATGAGAAGGGGATATACATGTGTGTTGAATAAAAGGGTGAGTATGATGTGTGGGGGGGAATGTTGAGTGTGTAAGAAGAGGGTGGGTGAGTGTGTGTTTGGGAAAAGGAAGGTGAGTGTGTAAGCAAAGAGGAGATGACTAAGCCCCGAAGAGCAGAGATGCCCTGAGATTTACAAATCCCGCATCTCACACTCAATTCTCCTCCTCACTTTTAAAGCTTTACACTCTTCTGCTCCTCCTTACATCTCAGCCCTAATTTCTTACTATGCACCATCCAGACTCTTCTCAAGGATGTCTTCTTTCTATCCCCTTTATCTCTAAAGCCCTCTCCCGCCTTAAACCTTTCTCACTTACTGCCCCACACCTCTGGAATGCCCTTCCCCTCAGTACCCGACTAGCACCCTCTCTATCCACCTTTAAGACCCACCTTAAGACACACTTGCTTAAAGAAGCAGATGAATAGCACTGGATAATCCTGGACACATGATACATAAAGCTTGGCCCCCTGCAGACGCACTTACTAGAATTCACTCCTACTGTCTCTGTACGTTCTCCCTACCTACCAATTAGATTGTAAGCTCCTCGGAGCAGGGACGCCTCTTCCTTAATGTTACTTTTATGTCTGAAGCACTTATTCCCATTACCTGATTTATATTATTTGTAATTTATATGATATGTATTACTACTGTGAAGCGCTATGTACATTTATGGCGCTATATAAATAAAGACATACAATACAATACAATACAAATCCTACACAGGTGCCCTGCTCAAAAAAAGTTGAAAATCAACGATTTAAAAAGGTGGTTAAATGAAAAAACTGCCTGACGGGGGTTCTAACTCCCACTGGGGGCCACAGGACAAACTGACTCAGATAGTCCATACAATACATTCAGAGACACTGAGTACATATTCTCCTTGTAGCCACACACACATACCTTAGACTGAAATGGGAGATTTGGTCAGTGTCCAGAGTGTATCCAAAATGTTGGGATTCTCCCAGTCATTTTGGGAGACTTGGCCAATCTGGACCTTGAAGGCTCATCTGATGCCGTGGACCACTGGGTATTTTCCCAGGTACCCAGTAGGCCAGTGTAAGCCTGTATGATAAGACCATGTCAAACACACACAGTGTACAAATTAAGTATATTTTCCATTATTATAAGTTTAAAAAAAATAAGCTGACACCCCATGCATTGTAATGAAATGGGAGGCAATATGATGCTGTAGTGTTATTTTTTTATGTGTTTTTTTTTTAGTGCCTTGACTTTAAGAAACTTTCATGTGCTGAATTATTTACCCAGCATTTTAAATAATTAACAATTTGCATGTGTGATAAAAGCTATTCCCGGTTCAGTCTGTCATGTCTAGCGTCACTGACGTGGAGTCACCAATCAGAATGAAAAAAAAAATGTAGTCCAGAAATGCCTCTGAAATCATCAAGCAGAAGTACAATACAAAGGAAATATTCAATTCTAAGTTATAGAAAGTCTAGTTGTTACTTTTATTTAACAAACAGAATAAGCTTCTCTGGAGACCCGATCGTAAACTCACACACATAGAACAGACTATATTTTGTATAGTTACATAATTACAGAGTAGATGAGGTTGAAAAAAAGACATGTCCATCAAGTTCAACCTATGCTAAATTTAGACGACATACTTTATCCTATATTTGTACTTATAGTTAATTGATCCAGAGGAAGGCAAACAAAACCCCAGTGAAATATCATCTAATGATATCTCATAAGGAGAAAAATCAATTCCTTCCTGACTCCAAATATTGGCAATCAGATTACTCCCTGGATCAACATCCTTCCCATGTTTACTTATTTGGTATATCCCTGTATACTTTTCCTTTCATAAAAAGATGTCTTTTTTTTAACATATTTATTGTATCTGCCATCACAGTCTCCATGGGTAATGAGTTCCACATTTTAACTACCCTTACTGTAAAGAACACTTTACTTTGTTGCTGTTGAAATTTCCTTTCCTCCAACCTTAAGGGATGGCCTGAGTCCTTTGTACTGCGCTCGGGATGAATAGTTCTTTTGAAAGCTCTTATATTGTCCCCAAATATATTTATATATAGTTATCATATCCTCTCTTAGAAGCCTCTTTTCTAATGTAAATAAATCTAATTTAGCTAGTCCCTCCTCATAAATCAGATTATCCATCCCCTTTATTAATTTGGTGCCTCTTCTCTTTCTCTAGTTTCAATATATTTTTTTCTAGGGGGTGGTGACCAAAACTGTACTCCATATTCAAGATGTGGTCTTACTAATGCTTTATAAAGGGGCATCATTATGTTTACTTCCCTTCCATCCATTGCCCACATTGTATGGTGAGTGCGTATCTTAATGAGTGAGAATTAATATGCTTCCTGAAATCCCTCCCATGGCTTCCTATTAATTCTCATATTACTTAGAAAATTCTTCTTCTCTCTCTCTTTTTTTCCCCTCAACATTATTTTTTATTAGTACAGCTCAACCCTGTTATAGCGCGATCCGCTACAATGCGGTCTCAGCGTGGCTCCTGTTTAAAAAAACAAAATGGCCACCGCGAGCAGTAGTTCCACGAGGACTTAACCGCATCTGCAGCTCTCTCCCTGCTTCATCAGCTTCGGGCGAGTGTGAGTGTGTGTGTGTTTTGTTTAAATAGGGCTCTTGTTGCCTGTCCTTTCCCCTATGGCTTTTGACACCCAAAGACTACATCTCCCAGCATGCTCGCTGCCTCGTGATTTGTTAGTAAAGTTTGCCCCCCCCAAAAAAAAATTTCTCCATGCTGGGAGATGTAGTCCTTGGGTGTCAAAAGCCATAGGGGAAAGGACAGGCAACAAGAGCCCTATTTAAACAAAACACACACTCGCCCGAAGCTGATGAAGCAGGGAGAGAGCTGCAGATGCGGGTAAGTTTTTTTTTTTTTTTAACACGATCCCGGTTATAATGCGGTCTCATTATGTGGACCCCGAGTACCGAGTTATAGCTGTATATAATAAAAAGGCAATAAGCAGTATTTATGCAGATCAGATGGACAACACTGCTCCACGCACATTATCGCATTTGCTACAGGTCAATCAAAACCAGTTTATATTTTCGTTAGTGCACAATACCTTGTCTCGTTCTCTCTTTTAAGATTATACACACCTCTGCCTCTCCTACTGTAACATCTCAGCCCAATTTCTCGCGATACAAAAAAAATATCCGAAGAATATTATTGCCGATAACTATGATTTTTGAAAAAGTCACCCGTGTGTGACGAAACGCGTCAGGGAGCGTCATCACGTAGACGCACAGACACTACGTCATCACGGAGCGCAGGAGGAAATCTACTCGAGCGCCGGACACCACAGAGACCCGCGAGCAAAGCTGTTTTTCCTTGGGACCTTTGGAACTTGTCTCCTAACCATCCACCAACCCAGGAACTCTTGCAACAGTGTGGTTCATCCATCTTTGGGACCGAGGGTCTTCTACAGCATCAATACAGTTACCGGATGGTGGTGATTATGATCACGATATGCTTTTAATACTTGTACCCCTGTGAGTGCCTTTTTTACCCCCCCCCCCTTTCCCCTCAATAAATTTACGGTTTTACACTATTGGGCGTGCGCTCTCTCCTCTCTCCTTTTTGCAGATTCCATTCGGATGTGGTTCATCCCCCTGAGAGCAGCCGGAGACCCCCAAAACCAACCTTCATTTTCATCATTGGACTATTGCCTTGAGGACTGGTTTTTACCCTCTTTATTATTTAATTTATATATATATTTTTGTCATTATATGTGTATGGTAATACTCATCACAGCATTATATCATATATAGGATATAACTGTCTATTCACCATATTAGTTTAGGCACTTAGTTTAGATATATATATTTATTCACATTAGCACTTATATTTAATTCATTATAATTATTATATATTATTGTTTTGTTCGTCTATATATATATCTACTATATATTTGTGAAATCACTGTATGTCTGCGTCCCAAGGGTCAATCGCATTGGACCTTGGCCCTGTCACTCCGGCTCAGGCCATGCCCGCCCCCGCACACCTCTCATTGGCCTACGTCCAACACCAATGCCACACTGTACCACCCCTCACTGACTCTCATTGGCCTGCGTCCAATGGCCGCCCCCGCACACCTCTCATTGGCCTGCGTCCCACCCCTCACTGACTCTCATTGGCCTGCGTCCAATGCCCGCCCCCGCACACCTCTCATTGGCCTGCGTCCCACCCCTCACTGACTCTCATTGGCCTGCGTCCAATGCCCGCCCCCGCACACCTCTCATTGGCCTGCGTCCAACACCAATGCTCTAATACAGTGTTTCCCAAACTGTGCGCCGCGGCGCCCTGGTGCGCCGCGGCTTGGCTAGAGGGGCGCCGCGATCAGGGCCGCCAGCAGCGGGAAACAAGGGCTGCGAGCTCATTTAAAAAAAAAAAAAAAAAAAAAACCTCTGAGGGGAAGCCAATGCATATATCCATTGGGTGGATATATCTGCATATATCTGCATATATCCATATATCTGCATATATCCAATGGGACTGCAGCCTGCCCGGTGTGTGTGTGTGTGTGTGTGTGTGTGTGTGTGTGTGTGTGTGTGTGTGTGTGTGTGTGTGTGTGTGTGTGTGTGTGTGTGTGTGTGTGTGTGTGTGTAAAACGGGCTGCAGGGTGTGTGTGTGTATATATGTATATATGTGTGGTGTGTGTGTGTATATATGTATATATGTGTGGTGTGTGTGTG